>NC_007090.3:3830534-3838034 GCF_000004695.1 Dictyostelium discoideum AX4
ATTTTAATTTATACATTCTTTCAATTATTATCAAAAAAAGTTGACCCAAAAGATATACCAGTTAGAAAACAACAAATTTCCAAAACTACCACCACAACTACAACCACTACAACAACAACAACTTCAATTCATCCAAAAGATATTACAACAGATAAATTACAAGAGATTTTAGATTTTAGTGATATTAGACCAACATCAATTGAAACTTGTAAATGGATAAATTTCATTGCTGCTCGTATTTTATCCGATTTAAATAACTCTTCTCAATTCTCTCAAAAAATTTATTCATTTTTAAATAATATTTTTGATGAAAATAATAAACCAGATTTTTTAGTATGTATCAATGAATTAATTCATTATTAATTTCTTCTTTTTAATATCTTATTAATTTATATTTATTTATTTATTATTATTTTTTAAAAAACAATAGGGTAAATTAAATTTCTCAGATATTTCATTTGGTTCGACAACACCAGAAATTGGTATAGTTAAATTAGTTTCACCACCAAATTCATCATATAGTATATTAGAATTTGATATCATTTATTCAGGTGATGCATCGGTTACTGCATCTTCTGAATTATGGTTAAATTGGCCACAAAAACATATTGCTTGTTTACCTGTAAAAACTAAATTATCATTAAAACATTTCTCTGGAAAGGTATATACATATATTTTATTATTTATTTTATTATTTATTTAAAATATAAGAGGTATTAATTTTTTTTTTTTTATAATTTTTTAAAAAAGTTTGTTTTATATATTCCAAATACACCAAATCCAACATGTGTTGTTTATTTAAAAAATGCACCACAAATCCAATTAAGAATGATTACAAAGATGGGTCATGAAACAGTATTAAAAGAACCAGGTAAAATTGGAACTTTCCTTCAAACTCAAATCATTAAACATATCAATCAAAGATTGGTACCACCAAATTTCTTAAGTTTTAATATCTTTCAATTTCTATATAATACCCCATTAAAAGTTAATCATAATATACATACAATAAATCCAATTATTCAAAACAATAGTAATAATAATAATAATAATAATAATAATGAAAATAATAATACCATATATAATACATCACCAATTACTTCACCAATTCCTTCACCACCTTTACAATCATCATTAAAATCAACAAACTCCCCAAATGGAGTTAAAAAAAGATCTACAAACAAAGTTTCTTATTCACCAATTAATTCAAAATAAAACCAAAATAAAATAAAAAAGAAAAAAAAAAAATTAAAAAAGTTCAATACATTTGTAATTTTAATTCACAAAGAAGAAATATATTGATTATTGTAAAAAAAAAAGGAAATAAATGGTTTTTTTTTTTTTTTAAATATAAAATGATATTTTTATTATTTACATAAATATAGATATATTTAATTAATATGGAAAAAACTTTGAGTTAATCCAATAATATATTAATATTGCATTAATATTTAATTATAAATTTATAATGAAAAAGTTAAAATGATTAAAGATGAGATGAAAACGATTAAAGAAAAAGAAGGTGTTAAAAAGAATGATGAACTTGAATCAGTGGAATTTGAGGATGAGTCAAATGATGATGTTGAGTTTGAAGAGGTAGTTGATGAAGCTGATGAAGAACCACCATAATAGAATCTACAAATATCATTCTTTGTACAAGTGAGTGGAGTTGCGAAACATGGACTTTCACAAATGAATTGAATACAGTTTTCAACCATACAACTACCATTTGTTAATGGTACACCAAGATTACATTCATTATCAAGTGCACATTGAGTAATTTTAGTTAAACTTTCTTGACATTGTAAATTGTAATTAGCAATTGGGACACATTTGGCTGTTGAAATTTCACTGCCACTTGTTGATGATGATGTTGAATTTGATCCACTATTAGAACCACTTGAAGATAAATCACCACTAGATGATGATGGTGATGATGATGATGATGCAGTTGAATTCGATCCACTTGAAAGCAAATCAGTAGAGTTTGAATTTGATGCACTTGATGATAGATCACCATTTGATGATGATGCAGTTGAATTTGATCCAGAATTTGATGATGAGGAAGAATTTGAAGCAGAAGATGAAGAGATAGAAGATGAAGCAGAAGATGATGAAGCAGAAGATGATGATTTATCACAAATACATTTTTCATAATCTAAGCTACATACTGTTACATCATTTGAACAATCAGCACCAGTGATTAATTTATTACAAACACCATTGTAATCACAAACTAATCCTTGAGTTAAGTCACAATCCATTCTATTTAATAAATTGCTGTAACTTGTAAGAGTTGCATTTTCTTTAATTTTTAATGGAGTTGGATTATATAATGAACAATGTTCACCTTCTTTCTTTGTGAATTGTCTTCTACAGTATTTAACTCTTTTACCTGGACCACTTGATGATGAAGATGTTGAAGAACCAGAAGCTGATGAAGAGCCAGAAGCTGATGAAGAACCAGAAGCTGATGAAGAACCAGAGGCTGATGAAGAACCAGAGGCTGATGAAGAACCTGATGCAGATGAAGAGCCTGAGGCTGATGAATCTGATGAGGAGGAATTAGATGATGCAGATGATCCACTTTCTGACATTGAGTTACTTCCACTTTGAGCATCACGGAGTAATGAATTAGAATTGTCACTGTTATTACTATTGTTTGATCCACTGTCGGATGTAGAGTTTGAACCAGAGTTGGAGTTGGAGTTTGAACCAGAGTTAGAGTTGGAGTTTGAACCAGAGTTAGAGTTGGAGTTTGAACCAGAATTAGAGTTTGAACCACTATCGGATGTAGAGTTTGAACCAGAGTTAGAGTTGGAGTTTGAACCAGAATTGGAGTTAGAGTTTGAACCAGAATTAGAATTTGAGTTTGAACCAGAGTTAGAGTTTGAGCCAGAATTAGAATTTGAACTAGAATCAAATGAACTATCAGAGTCATCATCAGTTGGGTTAACAGAACATATCATATCATAAGAACATTGGAAACTTGAATCACATTCATCACCTTCCTCTAACCATTCAACACATTCACCTTGATTTGGTAATGAAGAATCACAACGATAATATTGACCGAATGAGCAAGCAGTTGTATCATAAACACCATCGATACAAATGGTTGGTGATGAACATTTATCATCTTTACAATTACCACTTGCACAATCATCATTGGATTCACAATCTTGGCCAAAATTTAAAGTTCCTTTTTTATCTTCTTGACATGTACCATTGACACAAATTAAATCTTCAAAACAATTTGAAATTTTTCCAAACACAACAGTACAACTACCACCAACATTTACCTTTGGAACACAAGTGGCTTCACCAAAATTTGGGAATCCACTTGAACTTGAACCGCTACTTTGGCTAGAGCTTTCACTTTGACTACCACTTTGGCTTGAACTTGCACTTTGACTACCACTTTGGCTTGAGCTTTCACTTTGACTACCACTTTGGCTTGAGCTTGCACTTTGACTGCCACTTTGGCTTGAGCTTTCACTTTGGCTACCACTTTGGCTTGAGCTTGCACTTTGGCTACCACTTTGGCTTGAGTCTACACTTTGGCTACTATTACCACTTTGGCTACCACTTTGACTACCACTTTGGCTGCCACTGTTAGCCCAAACAGGCATACAAAAGAAGCCTTGTTCACACATGTCGACTTTTGTTAAATCAAATCTTTAGAAATTGGAAAAATTAAAATCTTGAATGTTTCTTTTTTATTTTTTTATTTTTTTTTTTCAAAAGGTTTAGTATACTTACGAACAGGGTGCATTAACAGGAGCATCACATTGATAATCAATACAAATTGGTGGTAAACCAATACTATCACTACTACTATGGCTACCACTACCTTCATGACTATCACAAGATAATACTTGAGGAAGATAGTTATTTGATAAAAGTAAAATTAAAGTTGATAATAATAATTTCATATTTTAAATGGTTTTTGAAATAAAAAGGAAAAAGAAGAAGATTGAAATTTAAAGATAAATATGTGGTTGAACATAAAATAAATATATGAAAAATATAATTTTTTTTTTTTTTTTTTTTTTAATTGATAATAAATATAAATAATATTTATTTATATTTTTTATTATTTAATTAAATAAATAAATAGTTGATTATTGTTGAATGGTTTGATTAAAATTTTTTTTTTTGTCCTTTTTATAGTTTTTTTTTTTTTTAGATTAAAATTTGATGATAAACATTTTTTTAGTTTTTTTAAGTAAAATCTTAATTTTAAAATGAAAATCACATTATTATTAATAATGGATAAGGGACAGTCGTTTTTTTGTTCTTTTTGTGTGAAAGTTATTTATAATCAAAGAATCAAATAAAAATTAATTATTATAAATCGAATCATTTTAAATTAAAGGGTTTTTTTTTTTTTTTTTTAAAATAAAAAAGTAAAAACGATGGGGATTTCACTTTTTTTTTATTTGTCAAAAAAAAAAAAAGGCAAAAATGTATTTTCTCATAAAATTATTTTTGGAAAAAAAAAAAAAAAAAAAAAAAAAATAAATAAAAATAAAAATAAAATAAAAAAAACTTAAAACTGGTTTTATTATAATATTTAAAATCAAATAATATAAAATTCATACTCATTTATCTATTTATATTTTATTTATTTTAAATAAAATAATTTCTTTAAAACTAATTTTTTAAATAAAAATAATAATAATAATAATAATAATAAAATCCAATTAAAAAAAATTAAAATAAAAATACAAACATGAGATTTTATAGAGTAAAATTGAAATAATATTTTTTTTTGGAAATAAAATACTGTATTTTATAAATATTTGTTTAAATTTTTTAATTCTTAAAATCTCATTTTGTTGAGAAGAGAGGTTTTGTTTTAATTTTTTTTATTTTTATTTTTTTTATTTTTTTTTATTTTTTTTATTTTTTTATTTAACCCATTTCTGAAGTTTGGAGTGTCAGCATGAATTTTTTAATTTTTTTTTTTTTTTTTTTTTTTTTTTTTTTTTTTTCTCAAAAAAAGACAAAACAATAACTTTAAAAAGAGTAATGATTATAAATAAAAAGTATATATTATTTATATTACTTTTATTGTTTATTACGAGTTGTACAATAGTATTTTCACAACAACAACAACAACAGACGGAACAATCGGAACAAACGGAACAGGCTATAAACAATGATGTAAACAATAGTATAAACGATATTTTTGAAAATGATTCAAGTAAACAACTAAGACAACCACAACAACAACATACAATCGTCGATGATGGAAATAATAATAATAATAATAATAATAATAATAATAATAATAATAATAATAATAATAATAATAATAATAATAATAATAATAATAATAATAATAATAATAATAATAACCCGATCGATAATAAGGATATTTTGGGATTAAAAAAACTGGCTTTATTAAAACAATTTGAAGAACAAAAGAGTAAAAGTGAAAACGATATTAACAATGACATTGTAATTTTAAATTTAGAAAATGATAATCCCAATCAGATAATTGAAACAACAACAACAACACTAAATAATAGTAATGATAATAAAAATAATATAATAGATGATAATCAAGACGAAAAATTGAATGAAAATATAAAAGAAGATAAAAATGAAATTAAAAATGAAATTAAAAATGAAAATCAAGAAAAAGATAAAGGAATTATAGATGTTGAAAAAGATGAAAATCAACCTAATATAGAAGAAAAAGGTAAAGAAAAACAAAATCTTCTAGAAAAAGGTATCGAAAATGAAAATCAAAATGAAAATCAAATACAAATAGAAAAAGAAAAAGAAATAGAAATAGAAATTGAAAAAGAGAAAGAAAAAGAAAATAAAGAGTTGATTGAAGAATCAAAAACAGAAAAAGATAATCAACAAAAAGAAAATAAAGAAAATACTAATGAAATAAATGTAACAGTAGTCGAGGAACCTGAACAACCACAACCACAACAACAAAACCAACAAGAACAACAAGAACAACAACAACAAGAGCACAAAGAAGAACAACAACAACAAGAACAACAACAACAAGAACAACAAACACAACAAGAACAACAAACACATCAACAACAACAAGAACATCAAGAAACCCAAAAAAATAGTTCAGAGGAGACTAAAACCCAATCACCAATTCAAGTGAATACTACAGATGTTAATAACGAAATAGAATTAAAAAATGAGGGAGATAATAATAGTCAATTAAATGATTCATCGATACCAATAACCTCTCCTTTGACAAATGATAATGATACTTTAAAAACTACAAAGGAAGATAGTAATAATAACAATAAAAATGAAGTAATAAATAATCAAACACCATTAATTGATGAAAAAAACCATCAGCACAATTATGAAGGTAATAATAGAAATGGTGATGATGTATCTATAATTTCAAATATACCAAAAACAAACAAAGCTCCAGAAACACAACAACAGCAGCAACAACAACAACAACAACAACAACAACAACAACAACAACAACAACAACAACAACAACAACAACAACAACAACAACAACAACAACAACAACAACAACAACAACAACAACAACAACATGTTGTATTAACACCAAATGATTTACCAGATAAATTTAATTATGCGTCTTCAGAATGTGGTGCCAATGTATTACAAACTAATAAAGAGGCATGGGAAGTTAGTAGTATTTTAGCATCATCAAGAGATAGATATCTTTTGAATGAGTGTAATAAATCTCAATGGTTCGTAGTTGAATTATGTGAAGAGATTGGTGTACAAATTATAGAGTTGGCAAATTTCGAATTCTTTTCATCAATGTTTAAAGATTTCATAGTTTTGGGTAGTAATAGATATCCTGCACAATCATGGCATTATCTTGGTCAATTCACAGCAGAGAATAGTAGAAAACAACAATACTTTGTATTGAAAGAGAAAGCTTGGTATAAATATTTAAAAGTTAAAATATTATCACATTATGGTGATCAATTGTATTGTCCAATCTCTTCATTCAAAGTTTATGGTTCAACAATGGTTGATGATTTAAAAAATCAAGTTGATATAAATATATCGGAATTGGAGAAATTTCAAAGAGATTTATCATCAATACCATATCCAATGGAAATTGGTTCTGATACTTCTTACTCTACCACCACCTCCACCACCTCCTCCTCATCCACCTCCTCCTCTTACCCTTCCTCTAAAACTAAATCATCAAATTCAGAGTACCCATCTTGGGAGAGAATTCAATCATTCTCTGAAAAGTTACGTAAAAATGTTGAACAACAATTAATTCAACCACCATCAGTTTTAAATACAAATGATAATAATAATAATAATAATAATAATAATAATAATAATAATAATAATAATAATAATAATAATAATAATAATAATAATGAAGAACAATTTATATATTATGAAACAAATGGTAATGGTGGACCACCTTCAACTTCAACTTCAACTTCATCATCATCATCACAAAATCATCAAGCTCGTACACCACAAAGTGTTTTTAAAACATTG
>NC_007090.3:3843034-3888034 GCF_000004695.1 Dictyostelium discoideum AX4
TATTTGAATTGGTTAAACAGATAAAGTTATCAAAAGTTTTTAAACAACAATCTATTAATCACTACTCTGGGGAGTTTAAAAAGGTTCAAGACGAATTCCATGTCTATAAACAATTGATTGAAGAGCGTAGATTATATTTATTGAAATTCATAGAGAATCAATTCAAATCCGAGCAATTACAATTGGATGAGCAAATTAAAACCTTGGAAAATCAAGCAGATATCATAAAGAAATGTTTAACAGATATTAAATCCCAAGATAAAAATAAATTAAAAATAGTTAGAAACCTCTCAAAAATTAATATTAAATTAACGAAAATGGTAATCAATTCAAATAATGTAAACAATTATCAATATATTCCACCATCGATTGCAAATCCAGATTTAGTTTCAATGTCTGATAAATTAAGATCATTGGGTAGAATTAATTATTCATTTAAAGATAATCAACATTTATTGGCTTTATCAAAGGAGAGATCATTCCAATTCGATATTGATTCAAATCATTTCCTTCCCTACAGTGAGCACCATCATGATAGTAATCCAATGAAAGATACTATACTTGCTTATAAAGTTATATCCTATCATGATATTTCCAATGGTAATCAAGTTAATAATTGTTTAGTCACAATTTCGGAGAATCAAAAATCTGGACAAATTGAAATCTCAAAACTTCAAGTGAAATCAAATCAAATTCAATCGAAAATAGTTGTACCATTGAAATCGTTTAAAACAAATTGCTCAGCTTGTTTCACAAGTAGTTTTAACTCTGCCGCCACTTCTTCCACCACTGTTGCGAATTATGAAATGTTTTTAATTGGTGGTATCAATCATAAATCTAAAGATCTTTTAAAAGAAATAGATAAATATAATTTACAAACCAACAAATACGAACCAATGGTTGCAACATTATCAAAACCTAAATATGGTTGTTTAACTTGTTTCGATGGGTCTCGTTATATTTATATCTTTGGTGGTATTTTCAAATCACTACAATTAAGTAGAGCTTTCATTGAAATTGAAAGATTGGATATCACCACCAATAAATGTGAAATCATATCAAAGTTTCAAGATCCTGATCTTTTAGATTTCAGTAAAAGCCCATTAATTGCATGTCATTTTCATTCAAACTTTATTTATTACTTGACCAATAAATCATTCAAAAGATTTAATCTTTCCAAGAATACTTTTGAAAATTTGGATTTCCCAAATCCAACACTATATGGCGATGTTGCCAATATTAATGGTTCAATATCTTTGATGTACGATTCTGGTAGATTCATTCTATTATTTAATGATAATATTTTCCTATTCCCACTCTCTCAATTAAAACCTACTGATGTTGCTCCATTGAAATGGTATCCAAAATATACTAAAATTAACTCTACTGATTTCACCTCCTCTTCAATGTCTTGCTTAAATTTAATTGGTTCAAAACAATCTTGGCAACAACAATCTCAAAATCCTTCTTATTTAGTTCAAAACTTACATGGTTTATTAATTTATAATGAAACTCATTAAAAAAAAAAGAAAAAAAAAAAAAACAACAACACCTGTATATAAATTCTTTTTTTAAATTACCTCTATCATATCATTTATTTATAATAAAATAAAAATTATGTAAATATCATAATTTTTTTTTTACTCAAAATTAAAAAATTATATAATGTTAGGGAATTTTTAAAAATTTGTGATCAAAATAATGGAAAATACTAAATGCCATATCTCATTTTTAATATTTTTTATTTATTTATTTTTTTAGTTTTTTAAAATTTGTAATAAAAACAATTTAAAATAAAAAAATTTAATAATCTTTTTTATTATAATAAATTTAAAATTAAACAAAAATTATTAATTTTAATATTATTTTTTTTTTTTATTTTTATTTTTTAAATACACTAAAATAAAAAAAATAAAAAATTGGATATTTTTAAAGTTTCAATTTAAACTACTAAATTTTTAATAATTAAATTTTGTTTGATTTTTTATTATTATTATTATTATTATTATTATTTATTATTATTTCGTTTTGTTTTATAATCAATTGGTACCAATGAATTGTCTACTCTCTTTGCAGCCGATACTACTGCATTACATAGTCTTAACCAGTGAAGTTTATTTACAGTTGGTAATAAATCTCTAATTGAATAATATTCATCTGTACCAAAGTTTGACTTTTTTGACAATCCAAAAGGACCAAGAAAGCAAAAAGTAAAGCATATTCTACAACATATCTCGCTTTTGTGGGATAATCTGGTAACATGTCCATATCTTTTCCGGTTCTACTAATCATCTCTCTTAATCTATTTGCATCTATACCTAAAAAATAACTATTTACTAATGTTGATAAATTTGTTTCATCCATTTTTTTCTATTACTTTCTTTTTTATTGTTTTTTTCTTTGAGACAGCTGTGAAGTAAGTAAGCCAATATAAAATGTTTGTTTTTTTCTTGTGTTTTTTTTTTTTTTTAATTAATTATATTATATTATTAAAAATAAAAAAAAATAAAAAAAAAAGAAAAAAAAAAATTATTTCCAATCCTCTTTCCTATTTCATTTTTTTGAATAATTCCCATTTTTGGAACTTTATTTTTAATAATATAAAAATACACCCCGCCGAAAATTTTATAAAATATTTTCAATATTTTTTTTTAAGTTTAAAAAATTTTCCCCCTTTTTTTTTCAATTTTTTATTTTTTTTTATTTTTTTTTTTTTTTTATTTTATTTATTTGTTTATAAATTTTTTTTTGTGTGTATTTATTTCTTTATTGAATTAAAAATAATACCACACAATGGCAAAAAAAGCAAATAAAGAACAATCACCAAAAAAAACTTCACCTACATCATCACAAGGCTCGACTGCGACAAAGAAAAAAACGAAAACATCTGAACCAGCAGGAACTGTGAGTAAATAAATTTATCATTCCAATCTTTTTATAAACATTTTTTAATTTTTTTTTTTTTTTTTTTTTATATATATAAAAAATAGGATATTAGAAATTTCTTTGCAGTAATTAAACCATCAACTAGTGGTGAAAATGTTAAAAATGATTTATTTAGCAAAGCAAAAGAGGATAGTAATAAAGAATTTTCATTGTCAGACAAAGAAAATGATGATGTTAAAATCATTAGCAACAAAAAAGATACAACTAACAATGATAAAAAGAAGCCATCAGAAAATAAATCACCTAAAAAGAAAGAACCATCAAAATCTATTGATTTAACTTCTGATGAAGATAAAAGTTCAAGTGAAGAAGATAAAAAGAAACCATCTTCATCTTCTTCTAAAAAGAAACCATCATCTTCATCTTCTTCTTTACCAAATAAAAAAAAATCAACATTAAAAAGATTAAAGAAAAAAAGAGATGATTCTTCATCATCATCATCATCATCAGAGTCAGATTTTGATTCAGGTTCAGATTTAGATATAGAATCAATAGACCAAAAACCAAAAACGATAACAAAAAAAAAGAATTTAAAAAGAAAATCAAAACCAGATTCATCCTCGTCAAGTGAGGATGAAACTAAACATCAAAAAGATAAGAAAATTAAATTAAAAACACCTGAAAAAAAAATAGAAGAACCTGAAAAGAAAGTAGAAATACCATCATCAACTTCATCAATATCATCTTCTCAAAAGAAAATTGTTTATTCATTTGAAGATTCAGAAGATTCAGATGCTGATAAACCGATTCCACCTTCTAAAAAACCTTCAGCAGTAGTTGTAAATGCACCCTCAACAAAAACATTTGAAAAGAAAAAAGAAAATACTGATATACCACCATCACCATCAAAAACAAAAGAAACAACTTCAACAACTACTGATACAAAACCCATAAAATCACCAAGTAAATCAAATAAAAGTACAACACCAACAACAACAACACCAATAACAACAGAAAAGAAAAAAATAGCACAACTTGAATTTGAATCACCAATAGTTTCAATAACAGCAATTGATACAGAAAAGAAAAAAGATGGTAATAAAGATAATAAAAATAAGGAAAAAGATAAAGATTCATCACCATTTGATGAAATGGAAATTGAGGAATCAAAATCCAAAACCATTATGCCAAATAATAATAATAATAATAAATCAAAAGAATCATCAAGTTCAACTACAAATAGTAAAAATAATACATCAATGAATGATGATTTAATATTTGATGATTTTGCGTTTTCACCAATTAAATCAGGTTCAAATAAAACAACTCCATCTAAATCAACCTCTTCTCCATCTAAAGAAACTACACCAATTAAAACAAGATCAAAAACTGTTGAATCTAAATTTGATGATGATTCAATATTTGATTCTCCTGATAAAAAAACTACAACTACCACTGCCTCTAATACAAAAACTAAAACACCTCCATCAAAGAAAGATAAATTCAATCATGATATTATTTTCGAGGAAAGTGATACACCACTTAATCGTGCTATTGAAGATTCTATTGTAAAGAGATCATTGTCAGGCTTAAATAATATTGATAAAGATTCAAAAACTACAACAACAACAACAACAGAAAAAAAACAAAAACTAAAATCAGACCCATTTGATACTGAAACCGAAGAAGAAACAGAAGATGAAGGTGATGAACCATTATATAAACAACAATCATCATCATTTGGAAGTGGTTCAATTAATCCAACCGCCACACCAACTACACCAACAAAGAAACCAGCAGCCACATCAACAAATGCAACACCAACTAAAAAACCAAATCCATTTATGTACATGAATGGAAGACCAACACCACCAAATAAAGGTTCAAAACCAAGACCTCAGGGTAAAGAAAATTGTCTTAGAGGTAAAGTATTTTTGGTTAGTGGTGTAATGGATTGTTTTGAAAGAGATGAAATGCATGATATCATTAAAAGATGGGGTGGAAAAGTTGCAAAATCTGCCGTTAAACTTTTGAACTATTTAGTTAGTGGTAAAGATGTTGGTGAAAAGAAGTTAGAGGGTGCTAAAAAAGTTGGTGCTAAAATTATTACTGAAGATGAATTTTTAGAAATGATCAATAAAACTTTACCAAAACCAGTTTCGACAACTGAAACTACTCATATTTCCTTACCAACTCCAACTCCAACTCCAACTCCAACCCCAGCATCATCATCATCATCATCAACTACTACTACTACTACTACTACTACTACTACTACAAATTCCACAGGAATAAAGGGACCATCATTACCAGTGAGATCTGGTAGTGGTGGAAGTTCAACAGGAATTAAAGGACCATCATTACCTGTGAGATCTGGTAGTGGTGGAACGACATCATCATCACCACCTTTAACTTTTACGTCATCACCTCCAACTTCAACAACCACCGCAACAACAACAACAACATCATCACCACCAATTAGTATGGCTTCGGTAATTGTGCCAAAATCAATTTCAACAATACCAAAAGGACATGATATTTTATGGGTAGAAAAATATAGACCAAAAGTAATTGAAGATATAGTTGGTAATCCAGGTATTTTCCAAGAGTTTGGTAAATGGTTAGATCAATGGAACTCTACAGCACCAAGAGATGCAAGTAAAAAGAATGCAGTTTTATTATCAGGACCACCAGGTATTGGTAAAACTTCAGCAGCTTTATTAATTTGTAAGCAAAAAGGCTTTGAAGCAATTGAATTGAATGCAAGTGATGCAAGAAGTAAATCAGAGATTAAAAGATTATTATCTGGTGTATCAGATAATCAAAACATTACCAAATTCTTTGGTACAACCAATCAAGACACTGGTAAAGATGTACAAGCCAATAAAAAGATTAAAACTGCCATTATTTTAGATGAAATCGATGGTTCAAGTGGTAACTCAGATCGTGGTGGTATTGCAGAGATCATTGGTTTAATTAAGAAATCAAAGATGCCATTCATTTGTTTATGTAATGATTACTATAGTTCAAAGGTAACCTCTTTGAGAAACCATTGTATGGATTTGAAATTAAGGAAACCAACACTCAATCAAGTCTCCTCAAGATTATTGGCAATTGCAAAACATGAAGGTATGAAAGTGTCCTCCTATATGATCGAAAAAGTTTATACTTCAAGTCATTCAGATATTAGACAATCTATAAATACCCTTCAAATGATGTCTCGTTCAAAGAGAGATTATAACAATGACAATGTCACTCAAAGCCTTCAAGAGAAAGATTTCGATATCTCTCCATTCACAGCCGCTGAATTAATCCTTCGTGAAGATAATAGTAATATCAATAAGAAATTGGATTATTTCTTCTCTGATTTCTCTTTGGTACCATTAATAATTCAAGAGAACTATTTAAAAACTAGACCTTATGGTGGTGGTAGTCAATCAAAATATAATGATTGTGAATTGATTTCAATGGCCGCCGATGCATTAAGTGATTCCGATCAATTTGGAAGAGCCATAGGTAAGGAAATGGCTTGGAATTTATTACCAACTTATGGTGTCACCTCTTGTATTATTCCATCGGGTTATATTAGAGGTAGTCCACCAATGCCATTGTCTTTCCCTTCTTACCTTGGTAAATATTCAAATGCTTCAAAACAACAACGTTTCGTTAGAGAATTACAATTACATATGAGATCAACCAGTAATACATTTGTAAATCGTGATGAAACTAGACTTTACTATGTACCAATGTTAAAACATCATTTAATTCAACCTTTGGTTCAAGATGATAATGATGGTATTGAAAATGTTATCAATGTAATGGATGAATATGGTTTAACTGAAGATGATAGAAATAACATTATCGAACTTTCAACATGGGGTAAAGAGGATCCACTAAAAGATGTTAAAACTCAAGTTAAATCTGCATTCACTAGAAAATTCAGAAGTACCTCCCATGCAATCTATGATGTTTCATTATTATCTTCAAAGGGTTCTGGTGGAGGAGGAACAAATATCGCTGAAGGTTATGAAGAAGTTGAAGGTGAATCTCAAAATCAAATTGAAGAAGAAGATGAAGAAACTGAAGAAAAAGATTCTCTTCCAAATTTAGTTAAAAAATCTTCGGTTAAATCAAAATCAGATACAAAACCAAAATCAACAAAATCAAAATCAACAACAACAAAATCTAAAAAAAAATAAATTTAGAATTTCTTTGTAGGGAATTTTAAAAATTAAATAAAAAAAAATTATTAAATATTTGACAAATATTTAAATTTAATTATATTTAAATACATTTTTATTATTATTATTTTTATTTATATTTTTTTTTTTTTTTTTTTTAATTTCTAACAGCACTTGGGAAAGGATGAGAGAAAGATTGAGAATACTTTTTATAATTTTCTTCTTGTTGAATGAATTGATTACAAATTTGAGCTAAATGTTGTTCATCTTCACGTAATCTTTCTTTAGTTGTTTGAATTTCAAAGATTTCCTCTAACATGGCATCGGATAATTTTGTAATATTATCTTGAATGTTTAATTTAAGATCCATTTGCATTGGAATTAAAAAGTAGTTATAACATTTTAACATAATATTCTTTGACATTCTATTACGAATATCTTGGAATAATTTTGAAGCTAATTCAGTTACCATTGTATGAGTTTCTTTTGGATTTAAAATATGATTGCTATTATTATAATTGTTGTTACTATTATTATTATTATTATTATTATTATTACCTGGAGTAGTTGATTTATTATTATTATTTAAACTATTATTTAATGAAACACAAGGTGAATCAGTACAGAATTTCTTTAAATCTTTATTCGATTGAAGATCCCAATAGATTAAACGAGTTGTATAGAATTCATCCATACATTTATTTTTACAGTCAGCAGCAATTTGATCGACATACTTAAAGTACATTTCTTTTACACTGTAGATAAAGTATGGATGATCTTCGACATTGACGATAGTATTCTCATGGGATGGACGAGAAACACTATCAGAACCATTGATTGATTGAATACCATAGATCATATTCTCAGATGATAGAGAGGCAGATTGAGAGATTGAAGATGATTGTGATTGTGATTGGGATGATGGTGAACTATTATCTTGGAATAAACTTGTACTATTACCATGACGACGGAAAGATGACTTCTTTTTATTTTCAATCATACGATCTACAATATCAACTAAACGACGTAAAATATAAGTGGCTCTCTTGAATAGTTGATCAACCAATGGTAATAAAGCTTCTTTGATCTTCTTTTGAGCTAAATCAGAAGCAGCCCAAGCGATTACAGAAGCATTGGATGGACGATTTGAACCAATGGCGCAAGCTACCTCACTAATGGACAATTCCTCTAATTGAATGACCTCTGTGATACACTTGAATTCAGTTAATAATCTTTCAAATTGTTGACCACCATAGAGTTTATTATCATAAAAAGTGACCAATTTTTCATCGTTCAACAATAGTATTGGTTTACCATTGTGATCATACCAATCACCGGTTTCATCTTGAGATTTCTCTTCTTCTAAAGTTTGACCATTTAATGATGGATTACCTTCGAGTGTACGGGTGACCAATTTTTCAATGCATTGAATAAACTCTATTGATACGTAAGAGTTTGCAATTTGACGTAATGTTACGGCATTGGTTCTCTCTAATTGTTGTCTAATTTGATAGAGTTGATCTTCAGAGGTTGTACGGAAAGAATTTAATCTCTTCAATACCTCTGGTACAGAATCTAAATATTTTCTCCAAGTGAATTCACTTATCCAATGTCTAAAAGCTGATAGACCTACATTACGTTCATATTTCTTATCGAATTGTAATTGCTCCAAGATGTTGAGATCTGTTTGTTGAAGTTGATCACAAAGTTGACTTAATTGATCCTTTGAGTTACATTGAGATCTTTGAGCAGTGGATGGTAATGTTGTGAAAAAGGTTGGAGCACCAATCGATGGTGAACCCAAGAAACGATTGGCATCTCTACCATTGGTGAATGGTTGATCACCAGTTAGAAGAGAATGGAATTTATTGAAAACAAAGATTGAACGATCCAATTTATAATCTAATTTCTTTGCCAATTCTAACATCTCTGAACTATTGGTACCACCATTGGTGCTTGTCTCAACGAATACCAATGTACGATTATTTGATTTAGTATATTGAGTGATCATTTCACCCATTTCATTACCAATTGATAATTTTGCAATCTTATTTGCCAATTGATTGGCTGGACTTGTCATTGATTGACCTTGAATTGTAATTGCATTTGTTGGTTGAATCGATACCGATGGTGGTTCAATCAATAACATATTCAAATAATATCTATACTCTATGGTAATTTCAATTGGAATCGATGTCTTTTGATTTCTTTTACTAATTTCACTCGATACCATTGACAATTCAATTTGTCTATCAAATTCATAACTATCCAATGATCTATCTCTCTTAAAGGTAACTATTGGTTCTTCACATCTTGCATTATTCATTAAAGTAATATGTAATGGTCTTAAACTACTACCTTCACCAATCATCATTGGAAATCCAATAAATGATTCAATTAATGCACTTTTACCATTACCATCTTTACCAATAAATACAAATTCTGGTGTTTCAATAAATGCATTTAAACTATTATAATAATCGTTTAAATTAATAATTTAGTTATAAAATAATAATAAAAAATAAAAAAATAAAAAAAAAAGATTTAGAAATTAACTTACTCTCTTGCAAGTACCATAATTTTATTGTAAGCTTTATACATGTCATCATATTTTTCATTATCAAAATTTAATGGAAATGGTATAGCTGTTGATTTACTATAAATAGTTTTGAAAAAATAAATTAATAAATCTATTTTTAGCTTTTTTTTTTTTTGATATTTTTTTTTTGATTTTTTTTTTTACATACACCACTGATTGTCTATCCATGTTTTAATACTACGTTTTTTTTTTTTTTCCTTTAATTTGTTTCAAGTTATAAAACTTTAATAAATGATGATCCTATGTGTTTATTTGTATGTACAAACTATTAATTATTTTAAAAAAAAAAAAAAAAAAAAAAAGTTAGTGTGGTGAAAAAATCTTAATTGATTGAAAAATAAATTTAATTAAAAAACAAAAAATCAAAAAAAAAAAATAAAATAATTGTTAAAAAAAAAAAAAAAAAAAAAAAAAAAAAAAAAAAGAAAGATTAACAATGTTTTAGGTTATAATCACCCACACATATTATTAATGTATGAATGTCATATATTGTATATATGTTATGTGTTATCAAATATTGAAAATAGTTATTACTATTATTTTTATTTTTATAGTAATACTAATAATAATGTAATATGAATAACTCATACATATTCAAATTATTAATATTATTATTAATATTATTATAATTATTATTATTATTATTATAATTATTTTTATTATTATTGTCATTAAAACTATTTTAATTCTAGCTTGATTATTACTATTATTATTTATTTTATAGATTTTAACAATGGGTACTTGGATATCTTATCATCTCCTCTTTGTTTCATTAAAAATTTTAATATTTTTATTATTATCCTTATAATTATTATTTTATTTTATTTAAAATTTTTTTTTTCTTTTTTTTTTTCTTTTTTTATTTTTTTATTTTATTGTTATTTTTTATTTTATTTTATTTTTACTTTCCAAAACATTGTTTCTAATCTGAATTTTGTGTGTGGGTGGGTATGTATCTGTGTTGATATTAACTTTTTCAAAAGACAGCCAAAAAAAAGAAAAAATGGCACACCTAGTTCAAACGTTGTTTTGTGGCTTTTTTTTTTTTTTTTTTTTTTTAAATAACTTACCAAATTAATAAATTAATAAATAAATAAATAAATAAATAAATAAATAAATAAAAAAATAAATAAATAAATAAATAAATAAAAAAATGAATAAAAAAATGAATAAAAAAAAAAAAGAAAATAAATTAACAAGAGCGAATTCTTTTTTTATAGTTTTTTAATTTTTTTTTTTTTAAATTTTTTTTTTTTTTTTTAAAATTTCATTATAATAATTTTTTATTAAACATTTTAAAATTTTTTTTTTTGGCGCCAATCCATATTAGTCCAAAATGAGATATATCTCTCTCTCTCACAAGTTAACTATAATATCAAGTGAAACACACACCACACACAACACAAAAATAAACAAAAATAAAAATAAAAAATAAATTAAAAATTTTTTTTTTGTGTTTTTTTTTTTATTTTTTTATTTTTTTTTTTTTTTTTTAATTATCAAGTAACTTTTATCACATACACTAAATTTTTTTTTTTTTCACCAAAAAAAAAAAAAAAATTAAAAAAAAAAAAAAAAAAAAAAACTATCAAAATATTTATTATTTTTTTATATTTATAAAAATTTATTCTATTTATTCGGTTGTGGAAAACCATTATTGGGTTTTTTTTTTTTTTATCTTTATTTTTTTAATTTTTTTCATTTTTTTTTTAATTTTTTTTTTTATTTTTTTTTTTATTTTTTTTTTATTGTTTTTTTATTATTTATTTTTTTTAACATAAAAAAAAAAAACCTATTGTTTTTAAAATAAATATTATGTGAAAAAGCAATTATGGATAGTTATTTTAATGAAATAAAACATCAACAATGTTTTAATAGAGTTAACATAAAAAGAAGTAAGGAGTTAAAACTAAATTAAAAAAAAAAAAAAAAAGATAGTTACTATCCCATAGGAACAAAAATAGAAAAACAAAAAATAAAATAAATAAATTAATTAATAAAAAAATAAAAAAATAAATAAATAAATAAATAAATAAATAAATAAAATAAAATAATTTTTTTTTCTATATAAAATAAAGTATTAATTGGAAAAAAAAAAAAAAAAAAAAAAAAAAAATTTCTATTATTATTTATTTTTTATTTAGAAAATTATGAAGAAGAGAGTCAAGTTTTAAAGAAAATTAGAACAACATATACAACAACCACAACTACTAATACAATAACTAATACAACAACTAATTCTTCAAAATGTTTATTTAATGATTTATTTTCAGTGGAGTTAATGGTTAAAATATTTGGAATGTGTGACCCGTTTTCAACAGCATTAATACTTGTTTGTAAACATTGGTATAGTGTTTTAATAAATAACCAATTATCATTATGGAGGGATTTATCTGTTACAATATTTGAAAAGAAACCTGCAACTTTTACACCAAAAAGTGATAGTATCGTTTCTTTCTTTAAAATGGGTTATGGTAAATCATTACATAATTTTTCAATTTCTTCAACATTTTCAAATAAAAATAATAATAATAACAACAACAATAATAATAAAAATACCAACAACAATAACAATAATAATGATAATAATAATAACAATAATACCTTAGTAACACCAACATTTAATAATTATACAAGAAGAAATTCAAGAGAGTTGTTTTTAAATTTAAATAACCAAAAAAATAACAATAACAATAACAACAACAATACTACTACCAATAATAGTATGTTTGAAAATACACAACATTGTAATATTGTAAAATTTACCAAAGAAATAAGTGGCCACTTGTCAAATTGTTTCAATTTAAAGAGTCTTGAACTTATATTACCATTGACAAATGAAGAGATGTACAAAATAGCAACCAACTGTAAATATATAAAACAATTAAGTTTCAATACTTTACTTATAAATGATAAGGGTTTAAAGAAATCATTTTCTGTAATGAAAAATTTGGATAGTCTTGCATTGATTGCATCTGGTCATGCAAATTTAGAATTCATTAAAAGATTAGATAAACCTTGGACTCCAATGTCTACCATTTCACCTCACTCATTAAATAGTATTG
Organism: Dictyostelium discoideum AX4; assembly: GCF_000004695.1. NCBI lineage: Eukaryota > Evosea > Eumycetozoa > Dictyosteliales > Dictyosteliaceae > Dictyostelium > Dictyostelium discoideum. The sequence goes on from NC_007090.3 coordinate 3,855,766, forward strand.
CAACATTATTACCAAATCTAAAAAGTTTAAAATTTTCACTTTTACCAAATATTGGAAATCATAAAGAATTATCAACTACCGATATAATTTTAAGGCAACCAAATGATAATGATAATAATAATAATAATAATTTAAATAATGTAAACAATAATGAAAATAGTATAATAAATAATATAAATAATATAAATAATAATAATAATAATAATAATAATAATAATAATAATAATAATAATAATAATAATAATATTAATAATAATAATAATAATATAAATAATAATATAAATAATATAATTAATATAAATAATGAAAACAATATAAATAATATAAATAATATAAATAATGTAAATGAAAACAATGTAAATAATAATATAAATAATATAGAAAATATAAATAACAATAATATAAATATAAATATAGATATAAATATAAATAATAATAATAATAATAATAATGAAGAAATAATGCAAGAACAAGAGGTACAAGAAGAAATAATGGAAATTGAAAATAATAATATAAACCAAGAATTAAATAATGAAATGGAAATTGAATTGCAACAAAACCAACAACAACAACAAGAACAACAACAACCTCAATTAGAAGATATAATGCAAATTGAAGAAATATCAAAGATTAGACCAAAGATATTTAATCCATTTACATCATTATTAAAATTAAAAGAATTAAAAGAATTAGAATTGATGAATTGCAACGTACCAAATGAATTATTGGTAAGATGTGCATTGAATGACGAATCAAAGATTGAAAGATTGGTATTGTATAGAAATTCATTATTGACCGAATTAAAGTTTTCATGTAATACATTGAAGTATCTTAGTTTGTCATGTCTACCAATGCTTCAATCCATTGAGATTAATTGTTGTTCCTTGTTAGAGTTATCATTGGAAGGTTGTGAAAGTTTACAATCTACAACCATTTGGTGTCCATCTTTGACCGCACTTTCAATCGAGAGTTGTACTGGAACTTTGGTGATCGATTGTGCAAGTAAACTAAAGTCTTTGTCTTTGTTTGAATGCAGAGACATTGACGAGAAATCCCTAAACAAGATTGTCGATAGGTTACCAAACCTAAGAGAGTTTTATGTATATTTGGAGCGTGTAGAAAATTTACGTATTTCCTCAAATACCCTTGGGAAATTGGATATCGAGGCATGGAGTGGCATTAGATCTTGTGTTTTGGATTGTCCAAATCTAAAAGAGTTTAAAGCATCCGAGTCTTCAATCGATACCCTTTACCTCAAGGCTAATCATATCAATAGTATAGAATTGGATTTCTGTGACTCTTTACGTACGGTCCTCGTTGATCTTTTATCTTGTCAAACATTTTCTTTTACTCAAAATCATCCAACTTCCTCAAACTTTAATGTTGACTTAAATTCTTTACATTTAGATGACCCAAATTATAATATTTCAGAGAAAGATGATGAAACCAGTGGTGGTGGTAGTGAAGATTGTTTCCTTTCTCCAACTTCTTTATTCCTTCAATCTCAATTATTCATTAAAAACTGTACAATTTTAAGTGGTAATATTGTTGGTAGATTGGGCTCAAACTCTGTTGATGCACTTTCAGTAGAATTAAAATCATTAAGTACTTTTTCTTATGATATTATCAAAATTCACAGATTAAATACATATAGAGAAGCTAAAACTTCAAGTGGTAGCATTAGATTTGTCCCAATTGGCTATAAACAACAACCAACTCAACCAAATTTTAAATAATCTTTTTTTTTTTTAAAAAAATCAAATAATTTTTTTTTTTTAATATATATAAATATTTTAATTTTGATCAAAACAAATAAAAAAAAAAAAAAAAAACAAAAAAAAAAAAAAAAAAAAACAAATAAAAGCGCAAACAAATAAACTATATAATTTTAATTTATACTTTGTAAAGTTTTTTTTTTTTTTTTTTTTTTTTATTTTCTTCCAAGAAGTTATTTTTTGTCTTCCAAAAAACAAAAATGGATTAACTTTTTATATTTTTTATTTTTTTATTTTTTAAAACCCCACAAACTGTTGAGTCATATCCAATTCTATTTGTATTACCTATCATTCATTTGCTCTGAAATTCAATAACATTGACAATATCAATCAGCTTTTCCTTTTAAGTATAGTTTCAACAACTTAATCATTTCTCGCCTTGAGGAATTTTAAAACCTGTTAAACCTTTTTAATATGGCTATTAAACCTGTTTTAATTTTTTTTTTTCATTTTATTTTTCATTTTTTAATTTTTTTTTTTTTATTTTTTTTTTTATTTTTTTTTTTTTCAAAAATTTTCAATGGATAAAAGGAAATAATGAATTTATGTTTGATTGATCCTTTTAAACAATCGGATGTACCAGAAACAGTAGAATACTATTTGGTTGATCCAAAGAATATTAAATCAAATTGTGCATCATTCAATAGAAGAGGTACTTTACTTGCAGTTGGTTGTGCAAGTCCAATAGGAAAGATATTAGTATGGGATTTTGATACAAAAAAGATTGTTAGAACATTATATCATCATACTGGTTGTGTAAATTCAATATCGTAAGTTATTTATTAATTTATTTATTTATTTATTTACTTACTTACTCGGTTATTTTTTAAAATAGTTGGTCTAGAAATGGTAAAAAGTTACTTACGGCAAGTAATGATGGATCACTTGTACTTTGGGATTTAGCAACATCAAAAATACTCTACAGTTTAGAATTAGAGTCACCAATTTTATTTGCTGAATTTCATCCAAGAAATAAGTAAATATTATTTTATTATTATTTATTATTTCTTATTTATTATTTATTATTTATTATATTTATTAATATATTTTGTTTTTTTGTTTTTGTTTTTGTTTTAGTGATTTATGTTTAATAGTTTTACAAAAAGGTACAGATCCAATATTATTAAATTTTAAAAGTAGTGAAAAAACACCATTGAATATAAAATCATTAGTAACAAGTTATATAAAGAGAGAAGAGAATTCAACTGGTGTAATTCCAACTAGTGTAAATAGTAATTATAATGGTGTGGCAACATTTGCATCATTTAATAGAAGAGGTGAAAAGATATTTTTTGGTGATAGTTGTGGTATGATATCAGTATTGGATTTTAAGAGTATGACAATCGATAGACAATTCAAAGTTGCCTCATCAAATACAACTGTGAAACAAATTGAGTTTAGTAGAAATCATAGATTCATGTTAGTTTCATCATCTGATAAAGTGTTACGTTTGATTTCATTAGAGTCAACTAATTTGTATCAGCAGATGCGTGAATATCAAGATAGTGTCAATAGAATGCATTGGAAGAAATGTTGTTTCAGTAGTAACAATGAGTATGTAGTGGGTGGTATGAATCATAAATCAATTCATAGTATTTTCATTTGGAGTGTTAGTGGTAGTTTAGTTAAAGATTTAGAAGGTCCAAAAGAAGGACTGGTAGATGTCGTTTGGCATCCATTAAGACCAATCATTGTTAGTATAAGTTTCACTGGAGTAATTTATGTTTGGACTGCTTATTTCGAAGAGAATTGGAGTTCATTCGCTCCTGATTTTCAAGAATTGGAAGAGAATTTAGATTATGTTGAAGATGAGGATGAATTTGATGCAAAAGATAGTGATAATGAAAATCAAGAAGTTAACAATAATAACAATAATAATATTGGTCGTAACCCTTATAAGAAAATTAAAACTCAACAAGAATTAAATGATAAAAACTCTGAAGAAGAAGAGTTTGTAGATGTTGATCATAATGATAGAATAACTGAATTTAGTAGTGATGAAGAGGAAGATTTATTTTGTTTCTCTGCTATTGATGATAGATACGTTTCAAATGTTAAATTTGATGATCCAAGACATCCACTCTATGAAAAATATCAAAAAGATAAAGAAGACTCTTCTTCAACCACTTCAAATTCAACAATATCATCATCATCATCACCATCACCATCATCATCATCAACTACAACAACAACAACTACATCTCAAAAAAAGGATGAAACTCAAAAAAAAGAAAAATCTACAAAAAAAGAAAGAAATTCTGATTCAAAAAAAAGAAAATAAAATAAATCTATTTGTAAATAATTTATCATGGTTTTTTTTTTTTTATATTTTATATTATTTTAAGATTTTTCTATTTTATTAAGATTAAAAAAACATATTTTATATTTATTTATTTATTTATTTTTTAATTTTTATTTTACAATTGTTTAAATTAATTTTTTTTTTTTTTTTTTTTTTTAATAAATAATAGCAACACCATATGTATTTAAAATATATTCTAAAGTATCTAAAAAGTTTGGTTTTGATTTTAATGGATAAGTCATCCAAACTATTTTTTTTGAATATGGATGTTGAATAATTGGAATTTCAATATCTAAAACATAATCATAATATTGTGGATTTTCTAATGTTACATTTGTAAATTGTGGGAATTCTTTGAATGTTGAATCACCATATACATCGAATCTTAATTTTTGAATATCAGTTTGTAATAAAACCTGAGTGTTATATCTTGTTGATAAAGTTTTCATGTCAATCTCAACAATTTCATTAACATCGTTTATACCGCCAGTTTTTTTAACAACTAAAACACCATTATGTGGAATTTGAGGTATTGGTATTCTCATTTCTTTTGGTGATACATGAACTATTAATTGATTAAATATTATTAATCCAATAATTATAAAAATCATTTTCATCATTTTTTTGACTTTTTTTTTTTTTTTTTTTTGTTTTAGAGAATTGAATTATTTAAATTGGATTTTTTTTAATTCTATAAAATTTGAATAAACAATGTTTTTTTTTCAAAATAAATAAAATTTTAAAATTATAATTAATAAAATTATTATTTTTTAAATTAAATTATTTATTTTATTTTTATTTTAAAATTATAATATTAATAGTTCTAATTATCAGTTAAAATTGATTTAAAAACAAAAAAAGATTGGATATTTAAAATATAAAAATAATTTTTAAAATTAATAGCAATTAAAAAAAAAAAAATAGTATACTCATTTGTTAGTTATTTTTTATTAATTAAATTATAATAATTTGAAAAAATCAAGTTACAAGTTTTATTGAAAAAAAAAAAAAAAAAAAAAAAAAAAAAGAAAAAAAATTTTCAATACCCAAATTTAAATAAATATTTTAAATGTAGTTTTTTTTATTAATTATTGTTGGTTTTTTTTTTTTTTACCAATATTAAAAAAAGATAAATCTTTTTGACTAGAATTGGGAGAAATAAATAGATAATTAAAGTAGTATCTATGTAAAATTGTTATGGGGTTTTTTATTTAAAATTTCATTTATTAAATCTTACAAATTATTTATTTAATTCATAATATTGGTGTTAAAAATAATTGAATATGTTATTACCCCATTATTCGCTTAAACAATCATACGGTAAATTATAATTATTACACAGTTATGGGGTATTAAAATTAATTTTTTTTTTTTTTTTTTTTTTTTCATTTATAAATATCCAAAAAAATAAATAAATTATATGATCATAATCTTTAACATTTATTTTATTTTTTATTATTTTTTTAAACTAATATTTTTTTTAATTAATTATTTTTATTATTATTAATATATTTAATTACAGTGTGTGTGAATGCGTATTGAAGGATAGATTTTGTTTATAAAAAAATAAAAAATAAAAAATAATGGTGCTAATACTGTGGAAATACCACCTTTTTTAAAAAAAAAAATATAATGTAGGTGGTAAATAAAAAAAAAAAATGTGTGATCAAAGTTTTTATTTTATATTTTTGAATTTAAATTTATAACTACAATCCAAATCTTTTGATTTTTTTGGTATTTGATTTGTTACCACTACTGTTATTATTATTACTATTATTGGTACTGGGTGTAGAATTTGTGATTAATGAAGATTTTTTATTATCAAAATTAATATTATTATTTATATTAGTTGTAGTATTAGTAGTAGTTGTAGTGGTGGTAGAAGTTTGATTTACTTTTATAGTACCTTTTTCTTTAGCATTAATAATATTACTATTATCAATATTATTGTTATTATTATTATTATTGATATTATCATTAATTTTATCTTTAATTGGATCTAATTTTCTTTTTTTATCTTTTAATGATTTTTTGATTGAGAAAAACATTGGACCCATTTCAGCTAACCAATTTGGGTCAACAGCGGTTACAATTTGCATATATTCTTTTGAGGTCATAACTAATTCATGGTAGACAATATAGTCGGGAGCATAACCAAGACCATAGAGTGCACTTGTTGGATGAAGGAAACATGGCATACCATTTCTCATGTTTACATATTCACCAATACCTTTAATCTTTGCAGAATGATGAAAGTAAGAAGAAGTGATAGCCTTTCTAATGATATCCCAATTTGAACCACATGATTCAACCTTCATATCATGTTGTACCATAATATCCAAGAGTTGACCACGAACCTCTCTAACTTTTCTCATTGCTTTAATGTGAATATAATGTTCAGCACACCATTGTGAGCTATAGTTGTTGATTTTCCATTGTTGATAAACATGTAACAATGTTAGATGATCGGATTCTGGAACAAAGAATTTCTCTCTTGAGGCATCACTCTCTTCTTCAGCACCTTTAGGTCTATAGAAAACTGATGGCATTGATAACATACTAACGATTGTAACTATATCTTGACCACACCCCAATTGCTCTGCAACTATAACCATTTTCGATAGTGGTGGATCCAATGGAAATTCCGACATTCTCTTACCCAATGGTGTGATTTGACCTTGATCATCCAATGCTCCCAATACCCAAAGTTGATACATTGAATTCAAAATATTATCTTGTGGTGGTGGATCCATAAAATCAAAATCCAATAAATTCTTTACACCCATTGATTTAAGATTCAATACTACATTACCAAGATTTGTACGTTGAATTTCTGGTATATTATTATCCATCAATTCATATTTAAAAGCGGATTCAGTGTATAATCTATAACATCTACCAGGACCAGTACGACCAGCTCTACCTGAACGTTGATTTGCATTTGCCTTACTGATGGGTGTGACTTGTAATGAATCCATACCAACTCTTGGATTGTAAACTTTTAATTTACAATAACCAGTATCGATAACATAGAGAATACCATCGACAGTCAATGAAGTCTCTGCAATATTTGTGGCGATAATACATTTCCTAGAGCCATTATCTGCTTTTTCAAAGATTTTAGCTTGCATATCTGATGGTAATTGAGAGTAAATTGGTAACAATGTTAATGGTGGTGCTTGTGGTCCCAATTGTTTAATTCTTTCTTCAACGGTTGCACAAGTGGTTTCAATATCTTCTTGACCAGTCATAAACACCAGTATATCACCAACACCCTGAGTCACATGTATTGATAGAATTTGTTTAACTGCTGAATCAACATAATCTTCACATGGGGTTTTACTCCAAAGTACATCGACTGGAAAAGTTCTACCTGGTATAGTGAATACGGGTACATCACCGAAAAACATTGAAAACTTTTTACTATCCATTGTTGCAGATGTTACAATTAATTTCATATCATATCTTCTTGACATTACCTTTTTTAAAATACCAAATAACACATCAGTATTTAATGAACGTTCATGTGCTTCATCCATAATGATTGCAGAGTATTTATCCAAGTTTGGGTCATTAAATGACTCTCTTAATAAAATACCATCAGTCATATATTTAATTGCAGTTTCATTGGATGTACAATCTTCAAAACGAATTGAATAACCAACTTCATTACCTAAAGTAACAGACATCTCTTCACTTACACGCTTTGCCACACTAACTGCAGCAACCCTTCTTGGTTGGGTACATCCAATTTTTCCAAATTTTGAATAGCCATCTTCATATAGATATTGAACCAATTGAGTGGTTTTACCTGAACCAGTCTCACCAACTATAATGATTACATTATTCTCTCTAATGATCTTCATTAAATCATTTCTACAACCAAATATTGGTAAAAATTCACGTTGTTCTTTTATTGTTTTGGTTTTTGAGAATTCACTTGACCCTTCAGTTGGTTTATTTGGTGTTAAATGGGATGCAAATTGTGATTGTGCTTTATAATTTAAAACTTCACCGGTTTCTTTATCAATTTGCTCACCACCACCACCGCCATTGGCTAATTGCTGTTCTTTTTCTTTTTCATCCTCACTCTTTATACCCATAATTTTACCAATTGCCGTACCACCCAACTCCCAAACTTTCTTTTGACTTTTTATTCGGTCACGTTTCTCTCTAAACTCTTTCATTAATGCACTACCTTTTCTTGAAATAACAGCCATATCAGAAGTTGGATCTTTAACGGTTTGAACGGCACGTTGCTGTTTGGTTAACACTTGATGACCATCTAAAAAAGGTGGAATTGTATTATGAACTAAAAGATTAACTCTATTCTCATCATCTTCTTGTAAATGATCCAAATCGATTTCATTTTGTAATATTACACCACTTTGCATTAATCTATTGGTTTCCCATCTTGAATTATCCTCATTCATTTGATTTTGTTTTGCTGTTACTTTTTTCTTTTGTGATCTTGTGAATTCTTCTTCCATCTTTTTAAATTTCTTTTCATCACCTAAAAATACACTATCAGCATTACTACTATCAAAAACACCACCTTCACCTTCATCTGCATCATAATATCCTCTATCAAATTCTTCTTCTTCATATTCTTCTTCTTTTAAATGTGGTTTTTTATTATTATTATTATTATTTTGATTATTTTGATTATTTCTACCTGACCATGAATTATAATTATGAGATGGTGTTCTTTGTGGAGTGTCATATGGTCTGTTATTATTATTTCTATTATTTTGTTGTTGTTGTTTTTGTTGTTGATTATATCTACTTGGTGTTTGATCATTATCTCTATTTCTTTGAGGTGTATCAAAAGGTCTATTATCACCACCACCTCTATCGATATCACCTTTTCTATAATCATTTCTATTTATACTTCTATCGTCCCTTTTATATGATGGATCTCTATTTGAATCTCTTGATGGTGTTTGATCATTATATCTTCTTTGTGGAGTTTCAGAGTTTTTATTAAAATCCTCACCTCTCCTATATGATGAACTTCTGTCATCTCTTTTATAATCTTCTCTATTGCTACTTCTATCATCCCTTCTATAATCATCCCTATTACTACTACTACTACTACTTTTATCATCCCTTCTATAATCATCTCTCCTATTACTACTACCACTTCTATCATCTCTTCTATAATCATCTCTATTACTACTTCTATCATCTCTTCTATAATCATCTCTATTACTGCTCCTATCATCTCGTCTATCATATGATGATGAAGAAGAAGAAGAAGAATTTCTTTCATAATCATTTGAACGAATTGGTGTTGATTTTATCTGTCTATAATGTTTTTCAGGTTTTTTGAATGAAGATTCATCATTATCATTATAATTATCATTATTACTATCGTCATCATTATTAAATCTATCTAATAATTCTTTTCTTCTTTTCTCTTCTTGTTCTTCTCTTTTTTCTTTTGCTAAAATATCTAAACCTAAAACTGATTTTTTCACTTGTGGTATTTTAAATTGTTCCTGTAATAAAAGTTATTGTTTCTTTTGTTAATATTAATAAACTCTAAATATTAAAGAAAAAAAAAAAAAAAAAAAAAAAAAAAAAAGAATTTTTATTTTTATTTTTACCTACATCATTATTTGTTGAATTTTTTCTTGTAATTAAACCGCCTTTCATAGTTTCTGCTAATGGTTGATTTGATTGAGTTGTTGTTGACGTATCTTTTGTAAAAGATAATGAAGTTCTTTCACCACTACTACTATTATTACTTTCATTTTTATTTGTTGATTTTTTAACTTTATCATAAATATCATCAATTATATAATCATCAGGTTTAATACCATATTGAGCACATGATTTTATAAATTGTTCTTTATTATTGGATCTAATAACTTCATTAAAAATTCTTAATGCAAGTGTTTGATTTGTTGTTGGTAATTTTAATGATTTTGATACTTTTTCTCCAATATCTTGTATTAAATCCCTATCAACATTATCCATTTTTAATATATATACATATAAATATTATTTATATTATTTGTATTTGTTTTTTCAGTTGATAATTTTTCAAAAATTGAAAAAACAAGTAAAATATCAGATTTTTGAAGGGTCTTTTTTTTTTTTTTTTTTTTTTTTAATTAACGAAATTGTTACAGATGTGGAATATTTTTTTTTTAATTTTTTGGACTTTTAAAGAATTTTCACTTTTTTTTTTAATTTTAATTTTTTTTTTTTTTTTTTTTTTCTTCATTCCCATTTTTTATTTTTACTTTTTTTTTTATTTTTTAAATTAAATAACAAACAAAAATAAATTTATATTTTTTTAATGTGTATTTGTATAATAAAATAAATATTATAAAATTATGAGTAGTAATAATGAATCAATAAAGAATTGGGTATCAGATAAGATTTTCGATATCTTGGGATATCGTGAATCTACAATGGTTGATTATATAATTGCATTATCGAAAAAAGCAAAAGATGTAAATTCATTTATATCAACATTAACAGAACAAGATTTTCCAATAAATTCCAATACAAAATCATTTGCTCAAGAGTTATTAAATAAATCACAACAAAAAATTCAAAATATAACTTCTTCATCTTCTTCATCTTCTTCAACTTCATTATCATCATCATCATCATCAAAAGATAAAGAAAAAGAAAAAATTGAATTTTTAAAAAAGAATAAATCATATAAATTAGTTATTGATCATGATGATGATATTGTAAATAGTAGTGGAAGTAGCGATAGTGATAGCGATAGTGAAAGAAAAAGAAAAAAAAAAGAAAAAAAAAAAGAAAAAAAAGATAAAAAAGATAAAAAAGATAAAAAATCATCAACAAGAAAGAAATCTGATAATAATTGGGATGATGAAATTGAACCTGAACCAATTAAACCCAATGAAAAAGAAGATGAAAATAATAATAATGAAAATAATGATAATAATAATGACAATAATAATTTACAAAAAAGGCAACCATATAAATCAATAATTGAAGAAGAAAATAATAATGATAATAATAATAATAATGGAGAGGAGGATGAATATGAAAGAGAACAAAGAGAAGTTAAAGAATTAAGTGATAGAATAAAGAAAAGAGATGAAAAATCAACTAAAAAGAAAATAGTTGATGATTCAGAAACTAAAGAATCAATTGAAAGAAAGAATAGATTAGAACAAAATGAACAATTAGAAACTGAAAGAACTAAATCTCGTAGAAAATATTTAGTTGGTGAAGAACAAAAACGATTAATCCTCTTAAAGAGAGAGATTGAAGAAGAGTATGAATTATTTAAAGATCAAAAATTAACAGAACAAGAGATTAAAGATTTTGAAAAAAAGAAAAAATTATATGAATTAGCAAGTCAACGTATAAATGAATCACAACAATCTGATGACTATTATCAATTACCTTCAGAAATTAAAGATAAAGATTCATTATTAAAATCATCATATATTAATGATAATAAAAATAAAAAAGGTAATGACTCGTCATCATCGTCATCATACAATCCAGAACAAAAAGAATGGGAACAAAATAGAATGAAATCAGCAATTTCAGAGAATAGAGGATTATCAACAGCCAATATTGGTGGTGGTAATGAAGAGTATGAATATGTATTTGAGGATCAAATTGAATTTATTAAAGAGGAAGTATTAAAGCAAGGACAGAAGGGTGATGGTGTAATGATATTGAAACCTGGTGATGATGGGTCAGCACAAGCAAAGATGACAATTCAAGAGGTTAGAAAATCATTACCAGTTTATCCATATCGTGAACAATTGATTGATGCAGTCAGGGAATATCAAGTTTTGATTATAGTTGGAGAGACAGGATCTGGTAAAACCACACAAATTCCACAATATTTACATGAAGCTGGTTTTTCAAAAACTGGTAAAATCGGATGTACCCAACCAAGAAGAGTTGCTGCCATGAGTGTTGCAGCTAGAGTAGCAGAAGAGGTGGGTTGCAAATTAGGTAATGAAGTTGGTTATTCAATTCGTTTCGAAGATTGTACATCACAGAAAACAGTTTTGCAATATATGACCGATGGTATGTTGGTGAGGGAATTCTTAACCGCACCTGATTTGGCAAGTTACTCTGTATTGATCATTGATGAAGCCCATGAGCGTACACTTCATACTGATATTCTATTTGGACTGTTGAAAGATATCACAAGATTTAGACCCGATCTCAAGTTGTTGATCTCATCTGCAACAATGGATGCTGAAAGATTCTCTGATTATTTCGATGGTGCGCCAACTTTTAATATTCCAGGAAGAAAATATGAAGTTACCACTCATTACACTCAAGCACCCGAAGCCGATTATTTAGATGCAGCGGTTGTAACAGTACTTCAAATTCATATCACTGAACCTCTAGGTGACATTTTAGTGTTTTTAACGGGTCAAGAAGAAGTTGATCAAGCCGCTGAGATGTTGCAAACTAGAACCAGAGGATTGGGTACGAAAATAAAGGAATTAATTATCACTAGAATCTATTCAACACTTCCAACCGATTTACAAGCTAAAATCTTTGAACCAACACCACCAAATGCAAGAAAAGTAGTATTGGCAACCAATATCGCCGAGACTTCTTTGACAATTGATGGTATTATCTATGTGATTGATCCAGGATTTTGTAAACAGAAAATGTTTAATCCACGTACTGGTATGGAATCATTGGTGATTACACCAGTAAGTAGAGCATCAGCCAATCAAAGAAAAGGAAGAGCTGGTCGTGTTGCACCTGGTAAATGTTTTAGATTATTCACTGCTTGGGCATTTGATAATGAATTAGAGGAGAATACAATTCCAGAGATACAGCGAACAAATTTAGGTAATGTTGTATTGCTGTTGAAATCAATGGGTATCAATGATTTAATGAATTTCGATTTCATGGATCCGCCACCTGCTCAAACTTTAATCGCTGCATTGGAACAACTTTATGCATTGGGTGCTTTGAATGATCGTGGTCAGTTGACAAAATTGGGTAGAAAAATGGCTGAATTTCCAGTGGATCCACAATTATCAAAAATGATCATCGCAAGTGAAAAATATAAATGTAGTGAAGAGATTCTTACAATTTGTGCAATGTTAAGTGTTGGTAATACCATTTTCTACAGACCAAAGGATAAAGCATTTGCTGCTGATGCCGCTAGGAAATTGTTTTTCCATCCACAAGGTGACCATTTAACATTGATGAATGTCTTCAATCAATGGCGTGAATCAGGTTATGCCGTTCAATGGTGTTTTGAAAATTTCATTCAACATCGTTCAATGAAACGTGCTCAAGATGTTAGGGATCAATTGGAGCTATTATTAGAACGTGTTGAAATTCCATTGGTTTCAAATGTTGACGATACAGATTCCATTAGAAAATGTATAGCCTCTGGTTTCTTTTATAACTCTGCAAAATTAGAGAAATCAGGTTTATTTAGAACTACAAAACATAATCAAAGTGTTCAAATTCATCCCTCTTCTTGTTTATTTCAATCACCTCCGAAATGGGTTGTCTATCATGAATTGGTTTTAACTACTAAAGAATTTATGAGACAAATTGTTGAAATTCAATCTTCTTGGCTTCATGAAATTGCTCCTCATATTTATAAAGAAAAAGATGTAAATGATAATCAAAAATTACCAAAAAATATTGGTAAAAAACAAATTAATAAATAAATTAAAAAAAAAAAAAAAAAAAAAAAAAAAAATTTATTTTTATTTTTTTTTTTTTTTCCCAAAATAAAAAAAGAATTTTTTTTTTTTATTATTATTAAAAAAAAAGAATCAAACAATTCAAAGTAATCAATTGGGTTTATTAAAAAAATTTATTGATTTTTGGATCTTTTATTAAAAAAAAAAAAAAAAGGGAAAAAAAGTTGGGTTTGTCAACAATTGGACGTTTTTGTTTTGTTGAATCAAAAATCTTTTTTTTTTTTTGTCGTTTTTTTTTTATTTTTTTTTTTTGATAATTTTATTTTTTTTTTTTGATAATTTTATTTTTTTATTTTTTTCATTTTTTCAAAGAAATCATTTGATAATTACAAAGCCATAAAAAATGCAAAAATAAAAAAAAAAATTTTATGAAAAAAAATAAAAAAATAAAAAAAAAAAATAAAAAAATAAAAAAAAAAAAAAAACACAACTTTTATTTTTAGTACAACAACTAAAAAAGACTTTTAAATTATTTAAACATAAAAAAAAATCATTAAAAAAAACAAAGTTTTGTACAATACTATTTATTTATTCACTGTTGTAATATAGAAAAAAATATTTATTTATAGAATTAAAAAAAAAAAAAAAAAAAAATTGTAAGTGATCTTAAAAAAAAAAAAAAAAAAATAATAATAATAATAATAATAGTAATAATAATAATAATAATAATAATAAATAAAAATAAAATAAAATAAAATAAAATTTATCATTTAATTATTTGAATTGAATCAAAATAAATTAAATAAAAATAAATAAATAAATAAAACAAAAATTCAACCCCTCTATCATGTTTTAGTTGGTGTTATTGTATCATTTTTGTGTTTTTTTTTTTTTTTATTTTTTGAAAATAATCACCACAACCCAATATTAGCACCTCATCGAAAAAACAAACCATATCAAAAAAAAAAAAAAAAAAAGGAAAAAAAAAAAAAGGAAAAAAAAAAAAATAGAAAAAAAAAAAAATAGAAAAAAAAAATAGAAAAAAAAAATAATATTGTTAGATGTAACACACTCAAAAACCAATTTAACACACTCAAACCCATTTATTAATATTTTTAATTTATTTTTATTTTCCAATTTTTTTTTCTTTTTTTTTTTTAATTATTACTTTTTTTTTTTTTTTTTTTAATCATCATCAATTGTTAAAATATTATTATTATTTTTTTTTTCAACTGATAAATTATATTATTTATTTATTTATTTTTTACATTTAAATATTAACAATAAAAAAAACAAATTCTACATATTTTTATTTTTTTCATAGCAATAAATTAGTCAACTTTTTTTAAAAATTTAAAAAAGGTATATAAAAAAAAAAAAACTCAAAAATCCAAAAATAACCAAATTTAAAAAGAAATAAAATAAAAAAATAAAAAAATGGATGAAGTATTAGAAATGATTGCTGATGCAGTTTCCTCATTGGTTGTTGCAATCACAGATAGTGAAGAGAAAAATACTCTTTTTGGTGTATGTATAAAATAAGAAGAAAATTAAAAAAAAAAAAAAAAAAAAAAAAAAAAAATTAATTAACAATTAATATTAATTTATTAATTTATTTAATTTATTTATTTTATTATTATTATTATAATATAGGATATGGTACCAGGTGTTGAATTAATTCAACAAGCAGTTAATGGAATGGCAGAAGCAGCAGAGGAAACAGTATCATTAATTGATGAAGAGTTTATTGGACAATTAGAGAGTACATCAAAACAATTAAAGAATTCAGCAGGTCAATTATATGTTCATGCAGTTCGTGCAAGAGAAGATCCATGGAATAGAGTACCACAAAAGGATGCAATTAAAGCAGCCAAACAAATTCTTCAAAATGTTGTATTATTGGTATTGATTGAAGAGCAATCAAACATTAAGGTATTGGTAAACATTGCAAAGAAAGCAGCTGAAGGTGTAAGAAGAATCGATGAGATTGAAAATATTAAGCAATTGGATGTTATGATTGGTGACGTAAATCAATTACAAAATGAATTGGTTAAAAGATCACAACGTCGTTCAGAGGGTAGCCACAATCCAGAGCTACGTTCAAAACTTGAAGATATCGCCACAATGGTAAACATACTCTCTGAACAACATCAAGCAAGTGCTCGTGATGTTTGTAGAAATCCAAGAGAGGAAACCCTAAGATCAAAACGTTCAGAACTTTCAAGTAAATTATTATCAGCAATCGATGATTTAATCTACACTATTAAATTGATTTTCGAGAATAATACAAAATTCGTTGATCTCGCTTTCAAATGGAAACCAGTTCGTACAATGGCTGAAGATGAAGTTACTCGTGCCTCCGCTGTTCTTATTGATAATCTTCGTACACTTCCAAAATCAATTGAGGCTGGTAATGGTCCAGCAGCAGCTAGAGAGATTGTCAATGCTGCAAACTTACAAATTTCAAATGCAATCATCGTTGCAAATCGTTGTCAAGATCCAGTTAAAAAGAAAATGTTATTGAAACAAATTGAAGAATTAAAGAAATTGACACCAATGCTTATCTCTGCTATGAAACCAGTTTTGGAGAATCCAAATGATCAAGAAGCTCAAAAACATTTAGAATCTGTAATTTATTCAACCCAAAAAGCATCTGAAGCATTGGCAACCGCAGTTGTTTCTTCACCAGCAGAAATTGTTGCAGCATCTGGTGTTTCATTAGCAAGAGATTTAGATTCTTTAGAGGAAGCAATTGCATCAGGTGATAAGAAACGTGCTCAAGTTATTCTCTCTCATATTCCAAGTGCAATTGATAAACATATTGAATTGGCAAATGCTCTCTTAGAGACTATTACAGATCCAGGTCAACGTCATCAAATTAAACAATCCATTGAAAGATTACAAACACTTAAACCAAGAATCATTGAAAATGCAAATAGAGCAATCGCCAATCCAAATGACCATGAAGCTCGTAAAAATCTTTCATCAGATATTAAAGAAGCCAAAAAAGCAATTGGTCAAATCAGTCAACCATATGAAGTCGTTTCAGCTCTCAATACTAAAATTCATAATGATCTTGATTCACTCATTAAATGTATCGATGAAGGTGGTCCAGATATGCAAGTTAAAGGTGTTCAATATGCTAAAGATATAGCAAACTCTATTAAAAAACAAATTGAAGCAGCCGAGGCATACGCTCAAACTATCACTGATCCAGATCGTAAGAAACAAGTACTAGATTCAATTGAACAACTTAAAAAACTTACTCCACAACTTTTAGAAGCAATTAGAGCATGTTTAGCAAATCCTGATGATAAAGAAGCTCGTAAGAGACTCGATGATGTCGTCAGAAGAGTTAAAGAAGCAAGTAGTAATCTTAGTCAAGTCATTCAACCAACTGCTGATGAACTTAAAGAAGAAAAGAGAAAGAGAAATGAAGAGATTGCAAGAATTGAAGCAGAGGAAAAAGCAAAAGCTCGTGCCTTATTAAAAGCTGCTGAATTGGCAAGAATTGAAGCAGAGGAAGAAAAGAAACGTTTGGCTATAATTGAAGAAGAAAAGAAACGTTTAGCTGCAGAGGAAGAGGAAAGAAAACGTGCTCCAAAACTCGTCGTTCCAGAAGGTCCAGTTAATAAAGCAGTTTTCGGTGCTGCCGCTGATGTCGCTCAAGCTTTAGAATCAAAAGTTCGTGATGGTACACCATTGGGTATACTCGTTCAATTATCCGACGAAATCGCTCAACAAATGGCTTTAATCGCAAGTTTCGCAATGAATGGTGATGTTAAAGGTATGATTACTGCTGCTCGTAAAATCGCAGATACCATCAAACAAGTTCAAACTCAAGCTAAACATATCGCTGACAATTGCACTGATCCACGTTTAAAACAAAATGTTTTAACCTATTGCGATTGTGGTGGTAATTTCAGTACCCAACTTAAAATCCTTTGCGCCGTTAAATCAAATGATTTTAATGATCCAACCGCTGAAGAACAATTAGTTACTTGTGCTAAAGGTTTATCAGGTGCTGTAATTAATCTTGTAAAATCTTCTGAAGCTGCATCAATTAAACAAAGAAAAGTACCACAACAATAAATAATAAAAAAAAAAAAAATAATAGTAATAATAATTAATATTTTTAAAAAAAATAAAATAAAAAAATGTATAGTTTATAATTGTAAAAAAAAAAAAAAAAAAACCTTTTTAAGAATGAGTTATAACTTGAATAATCTTTATTTTATTTTTTTAAAAAGCAACAAATTTTTTATTCTTTACCTTTTCATTTTTAAAACTATTTTCTTTAGGTGATGGATAATCTTTGATCTCTAAACCAAATTTATCATCAGATTCTAAAATTTTAACCACTATATTGTTTTTAGTTGGACGGAACAATATTAATAAAACTATATAAAAGATTGCATTTATTGTTTGATATAGTATTGAGATGACTTTGAATTTTACCCATGGTTCTGTGAAATGAGCACAAACAACAATCATTGGTTGAGCAATGAACCATAATGTAAAAATGATGGTAAATATTAAAATGAACTTCTTTTTCATTTCATCATTTTGTTTTCTACGACTTAGAGTGTTTCCAATTGTAAAAAAGAAAATAATGAAAACATAGATAGCCAATAAAGCGTAACCTGGGTATGTATCATAAAAGTAAATGTAGTTATTAAATTCTGGTGCTTTGAAACAAACGAAAATGTATACAATTACACCAAAAACAAATAATAATCCAGAAACAGATAAATTAACCATTCTTTTTATCATTGAGCCATAATATAGAGAGGTTGTCCAACCTTGTCCAACCATTAAAATGAGTAATACAAATAATGAATTTGCCAAAATACTAAAAATATTACCAAATAAATTTGCATATTTTAATTCAGGTCCATCATATTTTATAATGGTTGACCAATTTGCCAAAAATAATACCAATGAAATCAATTGCACTCCAAGTATTACAATAAAGAATTGTAATACTTTTGATTCCAATTGTTTTTTCTTTAATATTATAATAAATACAATGGTTATTACAAACATTATGATATATAATAAAAAGTAAAACATTTGAGATTGTGGAATTGATTGTTGATCAGCTGATAGTACACTATCGATATGATCACCATTATTTGATAATGAGAAAACATATTCTGCAAAATATTTTTTATTAACATTTGAACCAGTACCACCTCCAGTTGATCTATTACCTCTTTCACAATCAGCAATTGCAACAATCCAAAAACGATCTCTCTGTTGCATTACACTTTTAACTTGCATTCTACTCTCCCAATCCAAATCATTTGGATTATTAACAAATGGTGAAAATTCATAGTTATTCCAAGAAACCTTTTTAAAAAATTAAATATATTAATATACTGATGTATTAAAATTTTTAAAATACCTATTAAAAAACTTACTTTTTGTTCACATGAATATTTATTACCATAAATATCATCCAATAATTCATTATAATTCGGGTTTTTGTCGGAATATAATAAAATTTTTGTATCTTTTGATAATGAATGGAATAATTTCATTATTACATGGCCTCCTTGGTCTTGAAAACAAAATTTAGTTATAAATTTCCATTTACCTGGTGTTGAATATAAACCACCAACTGTTATTGAATTTACAACACTAAAAAATGTACAACATGATAATAATAATAATATTATTTTTAATATTTTAAAATTTTTCATCTTTTAGATTACTTGTATTTATCTTATTTATTATTATAATGATTTTTAGTTTTTTATTTTTTTTTTTAAAATAATTTTTTTATTTTTAATTTATTATTATTATATCTATTATAGTTATTATAATTATTATTATTTTTTTTAAGTACTTTTTATTTAATATTATCTTAATAATGTAAAGTAAAAAGGAAATAAGAATAATTAATAATTATTTTTTAATTATTTTTTAAAAAAAATATAAATAAATAATAATAATTTAAATATAAGAAACTCAAATTTAAAAAATAAAAAAAGAAAATTAAAAATAAAATGTTTAAAATAAAAATAATTATAATTAAATAATATCAAAAATACAGAAAAAAAGAAATAAAAATGTTTAAACAGTTTTAATTTGTTTAACCCTTTTTTTGAAAATTAAAAAATAACAATTAAATTATTTATTACTTCCAAAAGTAAATCCACCTTATCTCACCCACCCTTTTAAAATATTAAAAAAGAAAGATAATTAAATATTTAAAAAAAAAAAAAAAAAAAAAAAAAAAAAAAAAAAATATCCCCCACTTTTATATGATACCAAAAATGATGATATGTTATTAGTTTTATATTTAAAGGGGGTGGGTTTATTTTATTTTTTTTAAATATTAAAATGATTTTTTGATAAAATTAAAAAAACTTCTTGTAACCCTCCCATTTAATCAAAAAAAAAGTAAATCTAATTTAAAATAATAATTTATATAAATCTGTAAAATGGTTATTTTTATTCAAAAAGAGATTGAAATAATATTTATATATATATATGGGGGGTATATATTTAATAACCATATTTTATTTTAAATTATATAAAAAATAAAAAAATTTAAATCATAATAAAAACAAAAATAAATCCTATTTTTTAAAAATTTAAAGTTTTTTTTTTTTTTTTTTTTTTTTTTTTTTTTTTTTTTTTTTTTTGTATAAACGATTGTATATCTTTTTTCTTTATTTAAAAAAAAAATTGAATTTATTTTAAAATAGTAAAAAAAAAAAGACTAAAAAAAAAGATAAGATCTTTAAACATGTTTTCCAACGTTTGTCCCTTTTTTTTTTTTTTTTTTTATTTTTTTTTCTTTTTCCTCTTTTTGAAAAATTAATTTATAAAGAGTTTGTGATTTGTAGTTTGTAATTTGTGATTTGTATTTTTTTTTTTTTTTTTTTTTTTTTTTTTGTATTTTAAATCTTCAAGAACCCTTTAATCTTTTGGGTGGAGGTTTACTAGAAATTCCATTATTAATATTGTGGTTATTATTATTATTATTATTATGATTGTTACTGTTAATTACAATTACATCATTCACATTTTCACTACTTGAGCTTTCTTTTTCTTTTCTCTTTTTATCACCATCATCACTCAATGCTAAAATTGATGGAGATTTCATTGTTATAGAATTTGATACAGGTATTGAGGTTGAAGAAGTTCCCATTGTAACTGAATTTGATGTAGGCATTGATGTTGCTGTTGATGTTGTAGTTGAGTTTGTGATTGGTTTTACAGGTGTAGAAGTTGGTGTACAATCAAAGGGATCATTATTGGTTGCCATAAATTTAGAATATAAATTACCATTATTATTAATTATAGCTGGTTTACCACCACTGCTATTATTATTATTATTATTATTATTATTATTATTATTATTATTATTATTATTATTATTATTATTATTATGTTGATTTGGTGAAGGTTGTTCAAACTGTAATTTTGGTCTATTAGATTTAGTCTTTGGACTTTGACTTGTTTTCTTTAATACACTATTATTATTATAATTATTACTGTTACTATTTAAACTTTTAATAATATTTTTATTATTATTTTTATTATTATTATTATTATTATTATTATTATTATTATTTGGTGATGTAGTATTAGTTGTTGTTGAATTTAAAGTCATTGGAATATTTTTAGATTTAACATCTACCACTGGTAATTGAACTACACCATGAGAACGTTGTGGTGATTTTGAGATTGGAGATTGATTAGCGATGACAGTGCTGCATCTTAATAAGTCGTCATCATTGAACCAATCATGTGATAGAGCACCTTTAGTACTTATTCTTTTGGTTGGATCAACGTTTAATAATTTCTTAATTAAATCTTTTGCATTCTCAGTGACGACATCCCAAACTGGTAAACTGAAATTATAGAGACCTTGATTGATTAGTTTCAAATTGAAATTATTAGTATGGTCAAAATCAAATGGTGGTCTACCTGATAATAAAATATATAAAATACAACCCAATGACCAAACATCCACTTCTTTGCCATAACCTGTATTAACTTGAGCTCCACCATCTCCATGAAGACAATTTCTAATGATTTCAGGTGCAACATAGAGTGGAGTACCGCATAATGTTGTTGCCATCTCCTTTTCACCAATAATCTTGGCCAAACCGAAATCGGTGACTTTGATAACTGATGATTTGCCATGACTTACAGCTGAGATTAATATATTTTCAGGTTTAAGATCTCTATGTGAAATATTTAGATCGTGAAGGTATGATACGGCCTCTAGGATTTGTTTAAAGGTATCCTTTGCCTCAGGTTCAGAGAATCTACCCTTTTGTTTAATTTTTTCAAAGAGTTCACCACCGGTTGCCAATTCCAATACAATGTAGAAGTATCGATCCGATTGAACGATATCGATAATTGAGATGATATTTGGATGTTTGATCTTCTGTAAAATTTCAACCTCACTTTCCATTTGTCTTCGAGTCTTTGTTTGACTCCAAAATTTTTTCTTGTCAATGATTTTCACAGCAAACACTTCACCAGTATCACGTCTAATACAACGTTTCACCACACTAAAATTACCAGTACCCAATATACCCTGAATGGAGTATTTCTTATTCATCTCCTCTTCAAATGGTTCATCAATGTATGGATTGGTTAAATCTAAAAATGTGAATGATAATGAACTTATTAACTTTGCTGATGTAAATGATACCATATCTCCATTTTGAATTATTGTAGTTTTATCTTTCCCTAATATACATCCTTTTACAAATGTACCATTTGAGCTTGTATCTGTAATTTTTGTAATATAATTCTTTGTTGTATTATTGTTATTATTATTATTATTATTATTATTATTATTATTATTATTATTATTATTATTATTATTATTATTATTATTATTATTATTATTATTATTATTATTATTATCACCATCATTATTATTATTGTTATTATATTTTTGACATGGAATTTCTTCTCTAAATATTCTACAATGTATACCACTAACTGTTGGATCATGTAAAACAACTTGACATCTTTTTGGATTCCTACCAAAGAAAATGGAATGTTCAATCAAATCTATATGTCTTGACTCTGGATGATTGGAAACTAATCTACCCCATAACGATGGTACCACTTGAACCTTCTTTTCTGCATCTGTTTCTTCAATTGGATCTTGTCTTTGGGTTGCTTCATCCATTTATTTTATTTTATTTTATTTTATTTTATTTTATTTTATTTTATTTTATTTTATTTTATTTTATTTTATTTTATTTTATTTTATTTTATTTTATTTTATTTTATTTATTTACTGTATATATATAAGTATAGCATGAATTATTATAATAGTTCTTATTACCTTTTTTTTTTTTTTTGTTTTGTTGTTATTATGTTTGAAATAAAAAAAATAATACCCAAGTAAAAAAAAAAAAAAAAAAAAAAAAAAAAAAAGAATTATTATATTATTTGAAATAATAAAAGATTCATACACATATAGAAATTTTTTATATATCTTAAAAAAAAAAGTATAAAAAAGGTGTTTGTGCGAATGTGTGTTGCTAGTGAAAACTAAAATAAAAAAAAAAAATAAAAAAAAAAATAGAAAAAAAAAAAAATAATAAAAAAAAAAATAAAAATAAATTAAAAAAAAAATGAAAAAAAAAAAATAAAAAAAATAAAAATAAATAAAATAAAAATTTAAAAAAAAAAAAAAAAAAACCCTATCAATGATTTTGGGGAGCTATTTTCAAAATCTTTTTTTTTTTTGATGTTTCGCCCAAACCCTTTTTTTTTTTTTTTTTTTTTTCCCTCCTTTTTTTTTTAGTTTTTTGTTAAATACCTAATAATATGATAATTGTTGACAAATAAAAAAAAATAAATAATTTCAAAAATAAAAAAAAAAAACTAAATAATAAAAATTTCAATGAATATTTTTGTGTATCCGATTAATTTATAATCCAATCCTCCATTTTTGTTTTTTTAATTATCTTTTTCAAATTTTACAGATATAGTTGTAATCTTTTTTTTTTTTTTTATTATTCTTTTTTTTTCAAAAAAAAAAATTAAAAATCAAATAAATAAAAAAAAAGATTGTTGGTTTATTTTTTATTTTTTATTTTTATTTTTTAAAACAGTATTTATTTTTTTTTTTATTTTTTTTTTTTTTTTATTTTTTTTTTATTTTTATTTTTATTTTTTTTTTTTTCTAAAAATAGATTAAATAAAATTACAATTTATAATATAAATAAAAAAACTAAAATTAAAAAAAATGGAAATGTAAAATTAGAACTAATTGTATTGAAAGCATTATTTGGTATAGGTTTAATTAGGAAATTTGGATCGTTTGGGTAAA
This sequence comes from Dictyostelium discoideum AX4, assembly GCF_000004695.1. NCBI lineage: Eukaryota > Evosea > Eumycetozoa > Dictyosteliales > Dictyosteliaceae > Dictyostelium > Dictyostelium discoideum. The sequence continues at coordinate 3,879,805 of NC_007090.3, forward strand.
AATAATGTGACCCTGTTTCACCATTTTTTCTTGTCGAATATGAAATTGCATTATTTGACATTTTTGTTTGTAATTTTATTGAGAGGTTTGTTGAATTACAATAATAAAAATAAGTAAAGTCCTCATCACAATCAATACTTCCACCATACAAACAAACACCCTTTTTAAATACTTGTAATCCATCTAATCTATATCTCCAAATTCTTTCATCAGAAAGTTTTGTTTTACTATAACTTTATTATATAATTTTAATAATGGGGGGGGCAATTTTTTTTTTTTTTTTTTTTTTTTTTTTTTTTTTTTTTTTTTTTTCATTATAAATTAGCAATTACCTACGTTTCAGTTATTTGACAAAAATCCTTTTCTTTATAATTTATTATTTTATAAACAACTTTAAAGGATGTATTTAATACTTGAACGCATTCATTTAGATTTATATAATATCTACAATCTTCTCCACAAAAACAAGACATAGAAAAATAACAATCCCTTGTGCTATTTTCAAATCCACCTGAACAATCAAGTTGGAAATATGGCATGGAAAAACAATATTCTGTCCCTTTTAAAATTGCTTGGTATTGTATAGGTCCACCCTCACAATTTGGGTTATTAAATGATTCAACTTGATAATATTTATCTTTTGATGTACCATAAAACGAATTTCCCATACTACCATTTATTAATATAAATAAAATTGATATTATAAAATAACTTGGAAAATAAAATTGATTTTTCATTTTTTTTTTTTTTTTTTTTTTTTGGGGATAAATAATAAATAATATTTTAATGAAATAAAATTATCAATATTAAAAATAAAAAGTGTAAAATTATTTTTGTTAATTTTTTTTTTTTTCTAAATAATAAAAAGAAAAAAAAAATAATAAAAAATTAATAATCAAAAATAAAAAAAAAAACCACACCCTTCAACCCTCATTTTTTTGTGATCTATTTTTAATTTGTTTTCAATATTTTCAAAATAAAAAAAATAAATAAAAAAAACAGTGACAGAGGTCAATATTTTTAAAATAAAAAAAAAAATAATAATTATAACGGAAATGATAATTATCTATCTGTGTAACCTCAAAAAAAAAAAAAAAAAAAAAAAAAAAAAAAAAAAAAAAAAATATAAAAATAAATAAAAATAAATAAAAAAAAATATAAATAAATAAAAGAAATAAAAAATTAAATAAAAAAAAATTTACAAAAATATAATTTTATATATCTCCTTATTACTTTATTTTAATTTAATTATTATTTATTTATTATTAACTAAGTTGAAGTATTTGTTGTAGTTGTTGTATTTGAATTATTTGATTGTTGTGGTGGTACAAAAGCATTAACTAAAGTTGATAAAGAGTTATTTGATGAATCTAATTCATTTTTTGAATGATTTAAAAAATCTTTTCTTCTTGTACCTCTTAAAGATGGATAAGCAGTTTTAAAAGTTTGTTTTCTCATTTGACGATGAAATGAAGGATAGAGTAAAGTTTTACGTTCACCACTATTTTTCAAATCCTCTAAATGAATTTTAATTGAATTTCTAAATAATGATCTACTCTTATTTAAACAAAACAATGGTGCATCTTTTTGAATTGATGATGATAATGGTGAATTTGATGGTGATGTTGAAGGTGATGTTGATGTTGATGATGTTGAACTAACTACATTATTTGTGGTGGTGGTAGTAGTCGTTGATGAAGTGGATAATGATGATGATGATTTTTCAGAAATTTGTTGACTATTTTTTAAAGATGTAATTAAAGTATGTTGAATATGAATTTGAGTTTTTCTTTTTAAGATATCTTCATTTCTACATTTTTCACAAATTGATTCACCATTCTTTTCAAAATATTTACCACCTTCTAAAACCTCGTTACAACAGAAACATCTGAAACAAGTTGGACATAAATTTTTACCATTAACTTTTAAAAACATGCCATCTATATATTGGTTGCATTGGTCACATTTGGTACCTACCAATTCTTCGAAATGATCTTTACAATAGATTAGACCTTGATGGTCACCCAATTGACCCTCTATTTGAATAGCACATTTAGAACAAACCAAACAAGCTACATGCCATTTAAAATTCAATGCATCCATCATAACTTCGTCAACTATTGGTAATTTACAACCATAACATGTGATTTCAGAATGAGCTTCATTCATTATATGATTAACATCGCAATCAAAGCAAACCGGTTTATCGTTTCTAATATAATATAATGATGGATCCATTGGGGTTTCATCAAAACATTCTGAACATTGAAAACATTCTCTATGATAAATACCACAATCCAATATAATTGGTCTACTTTGATTAATTGCCAATTCACATTTACTACAAATCATTGATTCAACTGTCATTTGTCGCCTTTTTCCATTATCTTCTAAATCATTAAATATCATTGATGGATCAATTGATGATACTGGTGATGGTTCTGTTGATTTATCAATTTCAATAACTAATTTTATAATCTCTTTATCTAATTTATCACAAATTTCTGGTATTTTATTCTCCAAAATATTTTCAATATTATCATTATTATTATTATCATCATCATCACCATTTTGTCGATTTTTATTATCAATACAACTTGAACATTTAAATCTTCTAATATTATTGATATTTTCAACTATAAAATCTTTACCACCTAAATAACTTGTGCAATAATAACATAAAAAGCATGATCTGTGATAAATATGGTCACCCAATTCTTCAAAATCTGATGTTTTAATAACTAAATTACAACCTGAACAACTCTTAAAAAATTCAGTACCACAATCTGTACATAACATTTCATTATTTTCAAATACACAATCTAAATTATATTTTTTTAAAGAAAAAAAAAAATCAACTTTAGTATATTATATCACAATTTTTCATTTATTCGTTTTGAATATTTATTTAAAACTTACCACTTTCACCACCCAATGGTTTTGAACATTTTACACAAACTACACATTTCCAATGATAATTTTCAGAATTTCTATTAATTGATGGATCAGTTGCAGTTATAGGAAGATTACATTTTGGACAAATAAATGCTAATTTAGATCCTCTATTTTTAACAATTTTACTATTATTACCCCAAGCTGAAAAACTGTTATTATTAATAATGTTATTATTATTATTATTTTTATTTGAATTCTCATCGTTAATTTTATTATTATTACTATTAATATTATTATTATTATTATTATTATTATTATTATTATTATTATTTGAAATGATTTCAAAAGTATTATTTGTACTTGATGATAAATTTGAAGTTGATGATGTTGATGATGTTAATGATTTATTATTACTATTACTATTATGATATAATTTTGCTAAACCAGTTGCATAAGAAGTATTGAATACTCTTTTTTCTTCAACAGATTCTTCTGAAACTGAACTAGAGTCATCATCTCTGTCATCCTCTAAAAATATTAATTCAATTGAAAAATTACTATGGAAATGTTTTAAATCTTTATGTGCTTTATCAATTTCTTGTCTTCTTATATGAATTTTAGTTCCTTCAATAAATGCTGTATGAAAACAATAACTAAACATATGACCCTTTGAATTTCTATTAAAAAATTGAATTTGAACATCATTAACTAATAAAATATTACCACAATCTAATTCAACTTGTTGATGAATTGTTCCTTTTTTTAATTTCTTATTTTTTTTAAAAAAAAAAATAATAATAATAATTATTAATTAATAATTAATTATAATCAATATAGTTAATAAAATAAAATAAATAATACATACAACTGGTTTTGAATAAAATACAGATTTACCTTGTTGAACAATTGATAAATATGGTTCACAACCACCACCTATATTAAAATTTGGTAATGAATTCATTTTTATCATTGATAAAACTTTTGTAATTGATGGTGGTTTTGGTATTGGTTTACCATATTGTAGTAATGCTTCGAAATATCTAACATATCTGATTTGACTTGGAATTGTTACACCCTTACTATTGTGTGTTCTTTTATTTGCAAATAATCTCATTGACTCTGATCCAGTTTGACATTGTTTATTATATAATAGCCAACATGCTAACATTGTACCAGTTCTACCTTTACCTGCTTTACAATGAACTGCAACTACATTTTCTGGATTTTGATCCAACCACATCTCCTAATTTAAAAAAATAAAAAAAAAAATAAAAAAAATAAAAAAAATAAAAAATTGTTAGTATGATTGATTGATTTATTAAAAAAAAGTATAAATAAATAAATATAAATATAAATATTCACATACCATATCATTACAAAATTCTGAAATTATATTTAAAGTTGGTGGACAATGATCATCAAATGGATATTCACTAACTCTATCTTCAAATCTGCAATGTTCATATTTTCTTTCAGAACAAAGATTATAAACTTTATAATGGTCTGCATGTAATGTATTGAAAAATCTTTGGACATCCCTCATTCTATTCCTATATAATCCTTCCAATGATTCACTAGGAAAACCCATTGCTATAACTCTGTCTGTGATATATGATAAATCAAGATCAAAATTATACATTTCAAAACGTCTTTTCTTTTTTGATACCATTTTTCTTACTAAGTCCATTTTTCTTTATATTTTTTTTTTTTTTTTTTTTATTTTTTACCCAGGCAAAAAAAAAAAAAAAAAAAAAATCTTAAAAATAAAATTTATCTCTATGTAATTATTTTTTTTATTTTTGTTCTGTTTTTATTTTTTAATTTTATTTTTTTTTTTTTTTTTTGATGTAAAATTTTGGTCGTTTCTTGGTGTTTTTTTTTTTATTTTTTTTTATTTTTTTTCTTTTTTTTTTTTGAAAACCTCTATTATAAAAAAAAAAATAAAAACTATTGTTTGCTAAAATGATATGTTGTGACAAACAAATAATGGCAGATTAAGATGAAACAAAAATCCAAACAATTACGACAGTGCCACGCAAAGTAAAAAAAAAAAAAAAAAAAAAAAAAAAAAAAAAAAAAAAAAAAAAAAAAAAAGAGAGTAAAGAAATTTTTGTTGGATTGTCCCAAAAAAAAAAAAAAAAATATTTTTAAAAAAAAAAAATTTAAAAATAAAAAAAAAAGATATTTTAAAAAGATATTTTTTTCAACATTAATGAAAAAAATAAAAAAAAAAAATAAAAATAAAATGAATAAAAAATTGATTATTATTTTAAAAAATAAAAATTTAAATATTTATGCTGTGGGCAAATATATTTTGTTTATTTATAAATTTTTCTTTTTTCTTTTTTTTTTTTTTTTTTTACTTTGTGTTAATATTTATATAAAAAAATGTTTAGAAAAAAAAAAAAAAAAAAAAAAAGAAAAAAATTAAAAAAAAAGAAAATTAAATTTTATCAAAATAAAAATTGATTTACACATCAAGATTTTTTTTTTTTTTTTTTTTTTTTGTTTTATTTTAATTTGTTTGTTTTAAAACCCAATTCAATTTTATTTTCTCTTTTTTTTTTGTAACCAAATTAAATGAAAATAAAGTAAAAAAAAAAAAAAAAGAAAATTGGAAAAATTTGGTTAAAAAAAAAAAAGTGGAAATTAACTCAAAAAGTGTAAGAATTTTGAGTAATACCAATAGGTAAACACATAAAATAAAAATTTATATGTAATAGTTTTATTTTATTAAAAACCCATTAAAGTTTTTACTTTTTTAGCTTTATTTTCATCAGACAAACGAGATAATAATTCAAAAGCAACATATGGAGCAGTTTGTGGATTGTATGATGTAATTACATTTTTATCAATTACAATTGATTGATCTGCGATAACGTTTGCACCGAAATCTCTTAATTGTTGTTGTCTAACACTATGTTCACGAAGAGAATTTCTGTAGGTTGTTGCATTTCTACCCTTTAAAATCCCACTTTTACCAAGTGCTAAAGCAGCAACACAAACCGAAGCAATATGTTTACCCTTTGAATCGAAATCTCTTATTAATTGTGATACATCTTCACTATAGGCTTCTTCATAAAATGAATAATTTTCAAATCCACCTGGAATTGCCAATGCATCAAATTCATCCAAAGATTTAACAACTTCACCTAATAATACATCCACTTGAACTTTAACACCAAATGTACTTGTAACCATTTTATTATACAATCCACATGTAACAACTTGAATATCTGCTTTATCTTCATTATTATCATCCTCTCTAGCCCAACCCATAACATCAACAAATGGTGTAAACTCCATTACTTCAAATCCTTTACATAATAATAATAATATTTTTTTGGTCATTTTTTATTTTATATTTATTTTTTAAATCTAATAATATTTTTTTTTTTTTTTTTTTTTTTATTTTATTTTGTTTAATGTTAAAAACAAAAAAATTTAATCTGGGTGTCCACTTTTTTTTTTTTTTTTTTTTTTTTTGTGAAAATTAAAAAAAATTTATTTATGTAAACCACCCATACCCTTAAAAAAAAAGAAAAAAAAAAAAAACAAAGAATAAATTTTTTTTTTTTCTTTTTTTTTTAAATCTTTTCATTTAAATATTTTAAAATGATAATTAAAATAAGAAAAAAAAATAAAAAAAAATAAAATAACAAAAACAAAAAATATTTAAAAAAAAAATAAAATAAAAAATAAATTAATCAAAACAGTGTGCGCATGTAACGAAACTTTTTTTTATTTTTATTTTTTTTTTTTTTTTATGACAAAGTCACTTTTCGCACAAAATTTTTTTGAAAATTTTTGAAAAAAAAAAGTCTTTTGGGGTGTAGATTTCAAAACCAATTCGTTTTTTTTATTTTGTTTTTTACATAAGATTTCATAAAATGGTATGTGTATACTATGTCAAATTTTATATCTGATATCACATCAAAGTTATTATGTTTTTCTTGAATAAATAATAAAAATATAATAATATCAAATAATACAATAATCCATAATATTGATGATTGATTGATGATTGAAATTTTTTGATAAAAAAAAAAAAAAATAGAAAGAGGATTATGATGAAAACTAATACCAATCTCATACACCAATCTATATCATATATCATCAATCTTTTATTTCGAAATAATAATAGACTAAAGGTACATTCAGTTTTGGTCGTAGACACACCAAGTCCCACACCTTATGCAGAAGATGCGGTAAATCATCATTCCACATCCAAAAGAAGACCTGTGCTTCATGTGGTTATCCATCCGCCAAAACCAGATCTTACAACTGGAGTATTAAAGCTCAACGTAGAAAGACCACCGGTACCGGTAGAACCAGATATTTGAAGACTGTCCACAAGAGATTCAACAGTGGTTTCAAAGAAGGTATGTTTTTTCTTAAATTCACATTTATATATATATATATCTTTACATTTATTGTTCTATACTAATTTTATTATTTATTTTTAACAAAATTAGCCTCTTTAGCCGTCAAAAAAACTGCTGCTAAATAAATAAAATCTTCAAATTAAATAGTACCTTTATTAAAAAAAAAATTAGTGTTTAGAAATTTATTGTGGAATTTTAGTTATATTTACAATTTATTTGTTTATTAGTCTTTCTAAAAGAGACACCCATATTATTTTTATTTTTTCTCTTTTTTGTTATTTAAAAGCTTTTTTTTGTATGAATTTATAGAAACTTTATAACTTTTTTTTTTTTTCATAAAAATAACCTGTCGATCAATATCAGAAAAAATAAATCAGTTTTTAAAACAAATAACCTCACACTTTTAACCAAAAATTTATTGTTTTTTTTGATTGAAAATAAAATAAAAATGAAATTTCCAAATATATACACTCAAAAATATCAATAAATTCGTAAAAACCTTAAAAGGGTAATTATTAAAATAGTAAAAAAAAAATAAAAAATAAAAAAAAAAATAAAAAAAAAAAAAAAATTTTATTTTATTTTTTTTTTTTTTTAGAAAATTAAAAAGAAAAGAGTAAAAAAAAAAAAGTAAAAAATAAAAAATTAAATAAAAAAAAAAAAAAAATTAAAAATAAAAATAAAAATAAAATAATATCCTAATATCGGTAGGCCCTTAATTGTAAAATATTTTTTTATTTTTTATTTTTATTTTTTTTTTTAAAATTCTAATATTTTTTTCCTTTACCTTTTCTAAATCTAAAATAGCACAACAACATATAAACACTAAACATATAAAACATACGCAAATTATCAAATTTTAAGAAGACACAAGAAAATTATTTTAAAAAAAAAAGGTAAAAACAATTTTAAAAATTATTATTATAATTTAGATTTAATTTTAAGTTTAT
>NC_007090.3:3895534-3917033 GCF_000004695.1 Dictyostelium discoideum AX4
CAAATGATTCGCCAACACAGTTCACCTCAACTTCAAACACCTTTACATATATTACAACAACAAAAAGAATTACAACAACAACAAAAAGATAAAGAGTCACAACTTAATAAAGAAAAAGAATCAAATAACAAAGAATCTTCTTCCTCTTCAATTAAATCTCAACCATCCACCCCACAAACTCAATCACAATCATCATCCCACCCAACAACTGTACATTGGTCAAATTCTTGGTCAAGTGATGAGGCCTCATCAACTGCACCAAACTCTTCTTTTAATCAATTAAAATCTTCTGCTCCTCCAATTTTAAAGAAAGAAGATTCATCTAAAAGATTAGCTATCTTTAAAACAATTTGTTCAAATTCAACTTGGTAAACAAAAATAAAAATAAAAAAATAAAAAATAAAAAATAAAAAAACAAAAAAAAAAAAAAAAAAAAAAAAGAAAAAAAAGAAAAAAAAAAAAGAAAAAAAAAAGAAAGAAAAAAATCAATTAAATCAAAAGAATAATATTTATTAATTTAAAATTTCCTTTTTTTTTAATATTTTTTTTAATTGTATAATAATTTATAAATAATAATATAATAAAAAAAATAAAAAAAAATTAATTCAAACACTTATCAAATTTCTTTCTTGTTTCTTTCCAAATTTTTTTTTTTCTTATTAAACAAAATATAAATATGATTTTTAAAATTATATTTATATTTTGTTTAATAAGAATATTTTTAAAATCATATTTATATTTTGTTAAATTGTAAAATAAACAATTTCTATTGGATATCCAATAGAAATTGTTTATTTTACAATTAAAAAAAAAAAAAAAAATTTAAAAATAATTTATTCAAAGAAAAAAAAAAAAAAACACATCGATAAAGAAATTTGGCAAGAGTGTTCTTGAAATGAGAAATTAAAAAGAAATTATTTTTTATTTTTTTATTTTTTTTATTTTTTTTTTTTTATTATTTTTAATTATTCTTGAAATTTTTTATTTATTAATCTATTTATTTATTTATTTATTTATTTGTTTTTTATTTATTTAAAAATGTTACAAAGTTTAAAAAATGTTTTTTTTTCAGACACCACAACAACTACAACACCAACAACACCAACAACACCAACAACACCAACAACAACACCAACAACAACAACAACACCAACAACAACACCAACAACAACAACAACATCAACAACACCAATATCAAATCTATCTATTAAAAGAGACATTGGCAATATAAATGATTATAAGAATGCAAACTATTTTAATTATTACAGAATATTGGAGAATAAATATAACTACCTTAGATACAATACTGGTTTAAAAAATATATCAAACAATGAAACATTCAAATTAATTGATTTTACAATTGATTCAGAAATGAATAATACTTGCATAACATCAAATTGGAATCAAAAGTATTCAAATAATTCAAGTACACCAGTTGAAGGTGTTTATAAAATTCCATTAGCACCATATAGTGTAGTTTCAGGATTCACAGTAGAATATCAAGATAAAGTTTTCATTGGTAAAATTAAATCAAAAGAAAAAGCACAAAATCAATACTCTGATTCAATCGCAAGTGGTGGCCAAGCATTCCTCGCAGAGAAAACTCAAGATGGTCAATTCTCATTTAGAATCGGTAATTTACCACCAAATGAAAATGTTACAATTCATTTAACAATTATTTCAGAAGTTTGTCCTCATTTATCAAGTTTACAAAATTGCTTCCATCGTTTCTTATTCCCAAATTATTCATTTAATTTCCAATTCAATTTAAATATTAAATTAACATTACCAATTAAAACTATTGAATTATTATATTATCCAAATAAAGATATTAAATTCAAAGAAAACTCTAATAATAAAGAAGCAACTCTTACATTCTCTTCAAATAATGGTATTGACGATGATATTGTTTGCATTGTTGAACCAGAGAATGATATTGAAAGACCACAATCAATTATTGAACATTCAAAATTAAATAATACATATGCAGTCAGTGTCAACTTTACACCATCATTCAGTCATTTAACATCGGATGATGTAAATCAAAAAAGTGAATTTATATTCCTCATCGATTGTTCAGGAAGTATGAGTGGTGAACCAATTAAAAAAGCAAAAAGAGCTTTAGAAATTATTATTAGAAGTTTAAATGAAAATTGTAAGTTTAATATTTATTGTTTCGGTAGTAGATTTACAAAAGCATTCGACAATTCAAAAATGTACAATGATGAAACATTAAAAGAAATTTCAGGATATGTTGAAAAAATTGATGCAGACTTAGGAGGTACAGAATTATTACCACCAATCCGTGATATCCTTTCCACTGAATCAGATTTCGAATATCCAAGACAATTATTCATTCTTACAGATGGTGAAGTCAGTGAGAGAGATAGTTTAATAAATTATGTAGCAACAGAATCAAATAACACTAGAATCTTTACATATGGTATTGGAAATAGTGTAGATACAGAATTAGTAATTGGTTTATCAAAAGCATGTAAAGGCTATTATGAAATGATTAAAGATAACTCAAATTTCGAAGAACAAGTAATGAAATTAGTTTCAATTGCATTCGAACCAACACTTTCAAATATTAAAGTAGATTGGGGTACAGAATTACAAATTGAACAAGGTCCAACCAAAATTCGTCCACTTTATTCAGGTGAGACTTTAATTGTTTATGCATTATTAAAAGATAATAAAATTCCTCAATCAACAGTACAAGTTTCATTAATTGGAGATGGACCAACTGGTTCAAAATTAGAATTCCCAATTACATTAGATTTCTCAAAAACAATTGATTATGAAAATAATTCAGTTCATACATTAGCAGCATTTAACATTATAAAAGATTTAGAAGAAGTTGAAAGAAAAGGAAACCATTCAAACAATAGAGATAGAATAGAAGAACTAGGTAAAAACTATGGATTAATATCAAAGTATACTTCATATATTGTCACTGCAGCTTCAGAACAAGTAACTGAAGAAACAATGAAAACTTTAAATATTATTCAAATACCAACAACAACAACAACATCACACACAAACTTTGAAACAGAAGAAGATTCCGATGATCTTTTCTCATCTGAAAATAGAAACCAAACACTTGCAAATATTTCCAATGATATGGAAAAAATTAAAGATATTTTTGATGATATTTCCAGGTTAATATCAGAACAAAGTTGTATGCTAAATGAAATAGGGGATGCAAACATTGAAGCAAGTACCTTAGGTATAAATTCAATTCCTCAAAAATCAAACATCTTTTCAAAAATTACATCATTCTTTTCATCACCATCTGAAGTTTCGACAAGTAAATCCAATTTTGATAGTGATATTGGATCAGAAGAAAGAAGAAATAATAATAATAATAATAATAATAATAATATTAATATTAATAATAATAATAATAATAATAATAATAATAATAATAATAATAATAATAATAATAATAATAATAATAATAATAATAATAATAATAATAATAATAATAATAGTGATAATAGTGACAGTTTATTAAAATTAATTAGACTTCAAAAAGCAAATGGATCATGGAGTTCACCATTTAGTGAATTCAAAATTGATTTATCAAAGAAACCATCAAACATTGATAACGATGATATTTGGATCACTTTAATAGTAATCAACAAGATTCTTAATGATTATCCAACTCAACAATCTCAATATGACCTTGTAATTCAAAAGGCTTCAAAATGGGTAAAACAACAATTGACAAGATTAAACATTCCAAATCAATATGGCTCATTATTAGCTACTTCAAAATTATATATTTAATATTTTTTAAACATTGAATAAAAAAAAAAACTTGTAAATAAATGGAAAAAGCAAAACAATAATTTAAAATAAATTTCAACACTCTTATTTTTTTTTTTTAAATTAATTTTTTATTTGTTTTAAAAATTAAAAAAATGTTTTTATATTTAAATTACACCTAAATTAACTTTGTAAATTAAAATATTATATTTTATTAAAAGCAGTTTTTCCAATTTATAAAATTCATTGAATTTTTTAATTTCATCCAAACATAAATTTTTTTATTTCCATGAATTTTTTTTTTTTGAATTACCACAAAAAACATATTGAATAATATTTTATATTTTTTTTTTTTTTTTTCTCAATTTTTTTTTTAATCAAAATTAAATATCCAAAAAGATTTTTTTTATTTATTTTTTTATAAGAACTTCTTTTTTTTTAATTTTTCTATTTATTTGTTTTTGTGAATGAATTTATATTAAATAACAAAATGTTGCCAAGTATAAAAAATGTTTTTTTTTTCAGGCACCACAACAACAACTACAACAACAACTGCAACAACCACAACACCAACAACAACAGTATCAAATTCAGCTATTAAAAGAGACATTGGAAATATAAATGATTATAGGAATGCAAACTATTTTAATTATTATAGAAAATTAGAGAATAAATATAACTACCTTAGCGACACCTTTGGTTTAAAAACTATATCAAACAATGAAACATTCAAATTAATTGATTTTACAATTGATTCAGAAATGAATAATACTTGTATAACATCAATTTGGAATCAAAAGTATTCAAATAATTCAAGTACACCAGTTGAGGGTATTTATAAACCAAGTATTAGAAAATATTTCCTATGATATGGGAAAAACAAAAAATATTCTTGATGATCTTTCCAAGGTAATTTCAAAACAAAGTTGTATGCTAGATACATTGCATGATGCTAGCATTGAAGCAAGTACCTTGGGTATAAATGCAAAGCCTCAAAAATCAAACATCTTTTCAAAAATTACATCATTCTTTTCATCACCATCTAAAGTTTCGATTAGTAAATCCAATTTTGATGGTGATATCAAATCAGAAGAAAGAAATAATAATAATAATAATAATAATAATAATAATAATAATAATAATAATAATAATAATAATAATAATAATAATAATAATAATAATAATAATAATAATAATAATAATAATAATAATAATAATAATAATAATATTAAAAAGAGAACTAATAGTATAAATAATAATAGTGACAGTTTATTAAAATTAATTAAACTTCAAAAGGCAAATGGATCATGGAGTTCACCATTTAATGAATTCAAAATTAATTTATCAAAGAAACCATCAAACACTGATAACGATCACTTTAATAGTAATCAACAAGATTCTTAATGATTATCCAACTCAACAATCTCAATATGACCTTGTAATTCAAAAGGCTTCAAAATGGGTAAAACAACAATTAACAAGATTAAACATTCCAAATCAATATGACTCATTATTAGCTACTTCGAAATTACATATTTAATATTTTTTAAATATTGAATAAAGAAAAAAACTTGTATAAAAGGTAAGGGAGGTCGGGTGTAAAAATTTCAACATTAAAGTGGTAATTTTATGAGGTACTGATGGGTTTGTCACCTCTTTTTTTTATTTTTTTTTTCACTTTTTTTTTTATTTTCTGTGTGGCTCCCCTTAACAAAAGTCAAAACAAAAATTTAAAATAAATTTTATAACTTTTTTTTATTTTTTTTTTTTAAACTAATTTTTTATTTGTGTAAAAAATTAAAAAAATGTTTTTAATTTAAATTACACTCAAATTAACTTTGTAAATTTAATTATTATATTTAAATAAAAGCAGTTTTTACAATTTAATAAATTCATTGAAATCATTTAATTTCATTCAAACACCAAGTTTTTTATTTCAAAGAATTTTTTTTTTTGAATCACAAAAAATTAATAACCCCATCAATTTTTTTTTTTTTCTCAATTTTTTTTTTTTTTTTTTTTTCTTATCAAAATAAAAAAAAATAAATATAAATAAAAAAAATCTTTTTTGGATATATTTATATTATTTTAATTTTTCTATTTATTTGTTTTTGTGCATGAATTTATATTAAATAACAAAATGTTACAAAGTTTAAAAAATGTTTTTTTTTCAGAAACCACAACTACAACAACAACATCAACTACAACACCAGTATCAAATTCAGCTATTAAAAGATACATTGGCAATATAAATGATTATAAGAATGCAAACTATTTTAATTATTATAGAATTTTGGAGAATAAATATGACTACCTTAGGGACACCTTTGGTTTAAAAACTTTTTCAAACAATGAAACATTCAAATTAATTGATTTTACAATTGATTCAGAAATGAATAATACTTGTATAACATCAATTTGGAATCAAAAGTATTCAAATAATTCAAGTATACCAGTTGAGGGTATTTATAAAATTCCATTAGCACCATATAGTGTCATTTCAGGATTCACAGTAGAATATCAAGATAAAGTTTTCATCGGTAAAATTAAATCAAAAGAAAAAGCACAAAATCAATACTCTGATTCAATCGCAAGTGGTGGCCAAGCATTCCTCGCAGAGAAAACTCAAGATGGTCAATTCTCATTTAGAATCGGTAATTTACCACCAAATGAAAATGTTACAATTCATTTAACAATTATTTCAGGAGTTTGTCCTCATTTATCAAGTTTGCAAAATTGTTTCCATCGTTTCTTATTCCCAAATTATTCATTTAATTTCCAATTCAATTTAAATATTAAATTAACATTACCAATTAAAACTATTGAATTATTATATTATCCAAATAGAGAAATTAAATTCAAAGAAAACTCTAATAATAAAGAAGCAACTCTTACATTCTCTTCAAAAAACGGTATTGATAGTGATATTGTCTGTATAGTTGAACCAGAGAATGATATTGAAAGACCACAATCAATTATTGAACATTCAAAATTAAATAATACATATGCAGTCAGTGTCAACTTTACACCATCATTCAGTCATTTAACATCGGATGATGTAAATCAAAAAAGTGAATTTATATTCCTCATCGATTGTTCAGGAAGTATGAGTGGTGAACCAATTAAAAAAGCAAAAAGAGCTTTAGAAATTATTATTAGAAGTTTAAATGAAAATTGTAAGTTTAATATTTATTGTTTCGGTAGTAGATTTACAAAAGCATTCGACAATTCAAAAATGTACAATGATGAAACATTAGCTCAAATTTCAGGATATGTTGAAAAAATTGATGCAGACTTAGGAGGTACAGAATTATTACCACCAATCCGTGATATCCTTTCCACTGAATCAGATTTCGAATATCCAAGACAATTATTCATTCTTACAGATGGCGAAGTCAGTGAAAGAGATAGTTTAATAAACTATGTAGCAACAGAATCAAATAACACTAGAATCTTTACATATGGTATTGGAAATAGTGTAGATACAGAATTAGTAATTGGTTTATCAAAAGCATGTAAAGGTTATTATGAAATGATTAAAGATAACTCAAATTTCGAAGAACAAGTAATGAAATTAGTTTCAATTGCATTCGAACCAACACTTTCAAATATTAAAGTAGATTGGGGTACAGAATTACAAATTGAACAAGGTCCAACCAAAATTCGTCCACTTTATTCAGGTGAGACTTTAATTGTTTATGCATTATTAAAAGATAATAAAATTCCTCAATCAACAGTACAAGTTTCATTAATTGGTGATGGACCAACTGGTTCAAAATTAGAATTCCCAATTACATTAGATTTCTCAAAAACAATTGATTATGAAAATAATTCAGTTCATACATTAGCAGCATTTAACATTATAAAAGATTTAGAAGAAGTTGAAAGAAAAGGAAATCATTCAAACAATAGAGACAGAATAGAAGAGTTAGGAAAAAGCTATGGATTAATATCAAAGTATACTTCATATATTGTCACTGCAGCTTCTGAACAAGTAACTGAAGAAACAATGAAAACTTTAAATATTATCCAAACACCAACAACAACAACAACAACATCACACTCAAATCGTAGAAGAGAAGAAGCAGATCATACTATGAATCAAACTTTGCTTAAAAATTGTGCTGTTGTTGATGATTTATTTGAAAGTTGTGAAATGTTATCAGAAACCTCAATTAAATTTGAATGTAATAGAGTGTACAAAAAAATTCCTTCCTCTTTATCAAAGATTTTTTCATTCTTTTCATCACTATCCACATCTTCCTCTGTGAGATCAGAAGTTGTATCCAATTTTGATAATGATATAGAATCAGAGGAAAAGAAAAATAATAGTATTAATAATAATAGTGATAGTTTATTAAAATTAATTAAACTTCAAAAAGCCAATGGATCATGGAGTTCACCATTTAGTGAATTCAAAATTGATTTATCAAAGAAACCATCAAACATTGATAGCGATGATATTTGGATCACTTTAATAGTAATCAACAAGATTCTTAATGATTATCCAACTCAACAATCTCAATATGACCTTGTAATTCAAAAGGCTTCAAAATGGGTAAAACAACAATTAACAAGATTAAACATTCCAAATCAATATGGCTCATTATTAGCTACTTCAAAATTACATATTTAATATAAAAAAAAAAAAAAAAAAAAAAAAAAACTTGTAAATCTTTTCTTTTCTTTTCCAATAAATAAACATTTTAATTATTAAAAAAAAAAATAATAAAATAATTTTATGAAATTGTTTGCATAAATAATATTATTGTTTATTGATTGGTATAAGAATAATTGCAAATTACAAAAATGTACAATTAATTCGATATATATTAAAAAAAACTTTTTAAAAAAGAAAGAAATTAAATTTTATTTTAAAATCAATAAGAATTTAAAATGTGAGCTCTTTATTTTTAATAATTAAAAAAATATACCAAATTCATTAATTAAAAATTTAATTTATTAAATAAATATTTGAGGAATTAGTTTTCCACTTTAATTGTTTTTTTTTTTTTGTTGTTTTTTTTTTTTTTTTTTTTTGATGCTTATATTTTTGATGTTTGTAAATATGTAATTATAACAAAATTCTACAATATGAAAGATTTGATTGATGGTTTACTAGGTGATATCATCTCATCTTTCTTTTTAATTGATTTTTTTTATATATTTCTAAATTCCTACTTCAGCTCCTGATGATGAAGAAGATGAGGATGATGAAGAGGATGAAGAGGATGATGAAGATGATGAGGAAGACGAAGATGAAGATGATGAGGAAGACGAAGATGAAGATGAAGAGGATGAAGAAGAGGATGATGATGATGAGGATGATGATGAGGATGATGATGAGGATGATGATGAGGATGATGATGAGGATGATGATGAGGATGATGATGATGAAGAGGAGGATGAGGATGATGAAGATGAAGAAGAAGAGGATGAGGATGATGAAGATGAAGAAGAAGAGGATGAGGATGATGAAGAAGAAGAAGATGAGGAAGAAGAAGAAGATGAGGAAGAAGAAGATGATGATGATGAAGAAGAGGATGAAGAAGAAGAAGATGATGATGATGAGGAAGATGATGAACTATAAGAAAGCAAGTTTCTTGAAGTTTCAATAACCAAAGAAAATCCTCCTATTTTATTTTCTAATAAATCATTTCCATTTAAATTTTTTCTTAAAAATAAAAAAAAAAAAATTAGTATTTACTGGATTTATTTATTCTAGGAAAAAAAAAAAAAAAAAAACCTACTTTAAAGAGTATAAATTTATTTTTGGTTCTTGATTTGTTATATTGACGCTTTTTCTATGAGGGTTAATAAACATCGGAATTGTTATTAACAAACATGCAAAAATTATGAAAAACCATTTATAATTCATTTTATGATAATTTATTATTATATGTATTATTATATAATTATTTATTAATTTTTTAAAAATTATTTTTTTGTTATAAAAATTGATGTTGCTTATAATACAATTATTATTTATTATTATTAGTTTATTGTTTTTTTAATTATTTTTTATAGAAAAAAAAACTATTTAAAATTTTTATGTTTATAAAAAAAATATTTTTAATTTTTGGAAAAATAAAAAAAAAGATATTTTGAGAAATGAATAAAAAATAAAGAAAAAAAAAAGATGTCTGAGGAGACTTTGAATACCAAGTGGAAAATAAAAAAAATAAAAATAAAAATAAAAAAAAATAAAATTTTAACGATATTACTTTATGATAAAAAATAATTATTTAATTTTTTTTTATTTTTATTTTTATTTTTTTTTTTAATTATTATTTTATTTTTATTTTTTTGCAGTTAAGATGTAGAAAATTAAAAAAAAAAAAAAAAAATTAAATAAATAAAAAAAAAAAAATTAAAAAAGGGGTATTATATTTAATTTAATTAAAAAAAAAAAAATCAAAAAAAAAAAAAAAAAAAAAAAAATTAAAATTAAATAATGTTTAGAAAAACAATAAAAAAAAAAAAAAAAAAAAAATGAAAATAATATATGAATAAATTAATTAAAACAATAAAAAAAAAAAAAAGAAAAAAAATGTTCACATATAAAGTAAAATTGATTATTATTAACTTATTTTTATATTAATGTGTAAAAATTATTAAAATACCACTATATTGAATCGATTTTAAAAAAAATAAAAAAATTAAAAAAAAAAATTATTATTCCCAAAAAAAAACTAATAGATTATTCTTTTGAACAGCAACACCAATGTTGTTTGTCTTTTTTTTTTTCTTTTTTTATTAATTACCAAATTATTATATTTATCTGTTTTGACATTTTTGGTTGCCTTGTAATTAAAAAGAGTATTTTTTCAGGTTGGGGGGTTTGTTTCCCACAAAATAAAAAATTTTAAAAAAAAAATAATAAAAATAAAAAAAATAAATAAAGCAAATAAATAATTTGGTTTTGTATTTATTTGAATTAAAATTTTTAAAAATAAAATTATAGTAATAATTTAAATATTTTTTAAAAATGACGATTGTTTTTAATAGAAAATAAAATTAATATTAAAAAAATAAAAATAAATTAGTAAAGTAGTAAAAAAATAAAAATAAATTAGTAAAGTAGTAAAAAAATAATCGATTAGATTTTTTGTAATAAATATATTTTTTTTATTTTTTATTTTTTCTTTTTTTTAAAAAATAAATAATTTAAAAATTATTTCTTTTTTTTAAAAAAAATAAATAATTTAAATATTATTTTTAATTATTTTTTTTAATTTCTAAGTTAATTCTTGATTGAATAAAATTAAAACCATCACTTAAAATTGAAAGTATGGAATTCTTTTTTGTAGTAGTAGTAGAGGTATTTTTCGAATTTAAAAAATAATGAATCAAAGTATCAGGTAAAACTGCAACTAACCAACCTAAGATCCAACCACCAATTGTTAAAAATTCTCTCCAATATATACCAAAGATTTCACCACCAGCAAAACGGCATTTCATAGAATTTAAATCTTCATTTAATAAAATTCCACCATAACCTAATACCAATGAATGATATAGCATACCAATTGTAAATACTTGAACAAATAATCTTAAACGATTCTTTAAAGTTGATAATCTAATATTACCATAATGTTCGATTGGTAATGATGTTGAACTCTTAAAATGTGCATGGAATCTATGATTAAAAAGCATATAATAAAAAGGAATTATTAACATAGCATAATGATGAAGATAGAAAACCATTGGTTCCCATGAATAATAAAACCAACTATCATCTGGTACTGCTAATACACCAACCAATCTAATAATAATAAAAATTATAATAAAAAATAAAATTTAATTAATATTATTTATTATAATAAAAAAAAAAAAAAAAAAAAAAAAAAAAAAAAAAAAAAAAAAAAAAAAACTTACGGCATCCATAAATTATAAAAATATAAATAAAATATATTTGAATCGCTCTTTTTATTTGAAATTATATAAATTAATAATGCTGATAAAACATGACATGGTTGAAGCTAAAAAAAAAAAAATAAAAAAAAAAAATAATAAATATTAGTAAAAATTTTGTTTAAAAAAAATAATAAATAAAACCAATTTATAACTTACCAACCAAATTGGTACTCCTTTAACAAAACGGAGAACTATATTTATTAAAGTTACTGTGACCATTATACCCAGAAATAAAATTTCAAATGGTTTTAATTTATATGTGTGTGGGTTTGAGTTTGATTTTTTATTAATATTGTTTTGTTGTTGTTTTTCTTGAAGTTTGATAGGATCACTACGATTCATTAAATGTAATAGTGTTCCCCATATTATTGAATGAAATGTGAAAACTACAAAATCATGTCCTTCACTTAATTTAAAACAAGTATCAACAAAATTTGACATTAATAAAAAATTTAAAGGAACCTTTTAAAATATTTATTTATTTAAAGGAATAATATATATTGAATGAAAAAAATAAATAAAATGGACTGTGGAATGGTTTTTTTTTTTTTTTTTTTTTTTTTTTTTTTATTGTGTTTTATATTGCAATTTTGACAAAAAAAAAAAAAAAAAAAAAAAAAAAAATTTACAGGTGGTAAAATGTATATTATTAAATATTTGTATTATTCTTTATTTTTTTATTTATTTTTATTTTTAATTTTGTTTTTATTTATTTTAAAACTATTTATAGAACAAAAGATTGGTTAATTTTATGTAATGTTATCTATATGGTTGGAATTGAAATTTTGTTTTTTTTTTTTTTTCGTTAATTTAATTAAATTTATTAACTCAAAAAAATAAATAAAAAAAAAAAAAAAACAAAAAGAAAAAAAGAAAAAAAGAAAAAAAAATAAAAAATAAAAAAAAAAAAAAAAATAAAATAAAAAAAAAAAAAAACAAAAGAATCTCGTTGGGCATGTGATCATTACCACAGTCAAACGTCATTTTTTTCTTTTTTGCGAATTTGCATTACTATTTGTGTTTTTTTTTTTTTTTTTTTTATCTTCTTTTTATTTTTTCTTTTTTTTAAATTATTGTTTTTTTTTTAATTAAATGAGATTTAATCAGTTGACCATGATTTTTTTATTTAATTTTACAATATGGTTTATTATTTTTTATTTTTTCATTTAATATTACGTTCACATCAAAAAAAAAAAAAATAAAAAAATAAAAAAAATAAAAATAAAATAAAAATTATTTAATAATTTTTTGAAAAAAAAAAAAAAAAAAAAATTTTATTTTAATTTTTTGATTATAGATTATTAATTCTATTATTAGAAATTATTGATAATAATTTTCTTTCCCATTTATCATATCTCTCTTCAGAATTTCTAATATAACTTTTAAATGAACTGCATGCAGGTTTTAAAATTTTTAAATTATAGGTATGAGAATTTGAATTTGGTAATTTGAATAAATCTTCATCATTATCACTACCACCTAATTGTTGTTGAGATTTATAATATTGTGTTATACAATCTTTGCAAAAGTTTTTAGTTTTATTTATTTCATATTCAAAAAATAAAGGATCTTTTAAAACGTTATTACAAATACCACAAAGTATACCTATTGATAGAAATTCACCAATTTTGAAATTATTAAAATTTTTAGAAATTTGGTCAACCAATATTGTATTGTTTCCAAATGATTGAAGCATATTTTCAACATCCAATTTAATTAATTTCAAAGTTTCCAAAGAGTTGATAAGGTCAAGTTCCTTCTCAATAAAGAATTTATTACCTAATGCTTCAACAACGATTCCACTAACAAATGAAAATGAACCACCAGCGATCATGAAAATTGAAGCCAATGCAGAGAATAATGAAATTCCTGCAGTAAATGGAGCAAAAACTGCACCAATTATAACAGTTGCACAACCAATTATTAAAAAAAAGATACCACCAAAATTTAAAACTATTTTCTTTAAATTGTTTTTATCAATTAGTTTTTTAATACTTGGAGCTTGAATACTTTTACTTTGTAATATACATTTGGTTAGATTTTGAATATGTTCATTTGAGAATTGATTTTGGTTTTTTAATAATAATGGTGTATTACAAGTGGCACTCTCTGGTAATATTGATTTCTGAGAGAGAACACCTCTTTTACATTCATTGATACTTTTATCAATATCTTCAATTAATTCATTAGCTAATAGCATCAATTGACAGTGAGTTTTCTCCAAATCATAAACATCAGATTTAATCTCTAAATTTAAATTTTCATGGTGAGTGTCAAGTGAAATTTCAGTTGCATCTTTATTAAACTTTGAAACCAATTTAAAAAATTTAATAAATAATTCAACAAGAGTTTGTATTTTTTTTATATAAGGTTTTAAAACTGATTTCTTTGATAGTGATGTGAATAATAACACT
Source organism: Dictyostelium discoideum AX4 (assembly GCF_000004695.1). Classification (NCBI taxonomy): domain Eukaryota; phylum Evosea; class Eumycetozoa; order Dictyosteliales; family Dictyosteliaceae; genus Dictyostelium; species Dictyostelium discoideum. Next base: position 3,909,637 of record NC_007090.3, read on the forward strand.
CTACCAAACTCTGTTGGAACAAATACCCCGAATTTTCTAGCAGCTTCTCTCTTTTTTTTTTTTTTTAAAAAAAATCAATTAGTAAATAAAAAAAAAAATAAAAAAAAAAAATAAAAAAAAAAAAACAATTGGATTGTTTAGATTTTATTTATTTTTTTTCCATCACTAATTATTAAAAAGAAATTACATACAATGATATCATTATCAGATTCAGCAAGTTCTTTAATATTTTTCATTAATTCACCAACAACATTTGGTTCTGGTAATTGATCATATTTAACTTTTTCACCTTTTAAAAAATCCAAAACCATTTTAATAATTTATAAAATTATTTTTTATACAAAATAAATATTATCAAAACAATAATAAATTAATTTTTAACTATTTACAAAAAATATTTGTTCAAATAGTTCATTTTTATTGTTTGTTTTTTTGGTTTATTATTAATTTAATTTTTTTTAAAATTTTAAGTTGTTTTGATAAATGTATTAAATTAACTTTTTTTTTTTTTTTTTTCAAAAAATTGAGATATATTTAAATTTTATTATTTTTGTAATTCAATTTCACCGTTGCAAAGAATAATTACATTCATTTTTTGTAAAATATTCCAAAATTTCATTTTTATTTTTTTGAGTTATTTATCTTTGGTAATATTTGTTTTTTTTATTTATTTATTTATTTATTTATTTATTTATTTATTTATTTATTTATTTATTTATTTATTTATTTATTTATTTATTTATTTATTAATTTTTTTTTTTTTTTTTTTTTTTTTTTTTTTTTTTTTTTTTCTTTATGATTTATTTATATATTTATTTACTTATTGTCATTTTATTTATTTATTTTTTTATTTATTTTAAAAATTCAAAAAAAATTATATATAGAATGAATTCCAAATGAAAGAGAATGATCATATTAAAGGACCTTTTTCAAAAAAAAAAAAAACACCCCCAAACTCACATTATTTTTAAAAAAATAATTTATAAAATAATAAAAGTGAATGATATACGCAATTTATGAATAAATATTTAAATTTTAATAAAAAAAAATATGTTAATTGAAAATTAAATAATCAAAAATAACAGTCAATGATTCATTTGTAGTTTGACAAATCTTATTGTTTTATTAAACATTTGAAAATCATATTAACATTGATCACACATTTTTTTATTAATGGATTATACATATACCACAAAAAATGAAGTGTTTAAAAATAGAACAAAAATAAAAAAATAAAAAAAGTGTGAAAAAAAAAAATAAAGTGTGTGAGAAAAAAAAAAAAAAAAAAAAAATTAAACAAAACAAGATGGGGTTCAGTTTTTGATATATCAAATATCTCATCTAGCTGAGGAGAGAAAAAAAAACTGTTGAAAGTGTGTTTAATAACATTTTTTTTTTTTTTTTTTATTATTATTTTATTATTTTTTTTATTTTTATTTTTATTTTTATTTTTATTTTTTTTTTTTTTAATCCCATTTATTTTTATATTTTTTTTTTTGTTTTTTTTTAAAAACAAAAAAAAAATAATAATATATTTAGAATATTATCTGCCTCAAATCAAAAATATAATATAATAAATATAAACTACCCATTAAACACAATCTTTTATTTCCAAATACATTTTTTATATATATTATTACTTTTCAAAATATAGTTTTTTGTTTGTAATTTAATAAAAATAAAATCTTAAAACAAAAAATATTTTTATATATATTTTTCTTCATTTATTATCAGTTATAAATAAATAAAAAAAAAAAAATAAATAAAAAAAAAAAAAAAAAAAAAAAAAAATCTGGAACTTAAAAAAAAAAAAAAAAAAAATCTAAATCTTAAAAAAAAATGGAATCAATAATTTGTAATAGTTGTTTTGAAGTTTATGATGAAGCATATTATTTATCACCATGTGGAGATACAATATGTAAGAAATGTTTGTCACCAAATATAAGTACATTAGTTAGTAGTATTGGTGTTGTAAATAGTTGTGGTGGTGGGGGTGCTGCTGGTAGTAGTAATGGTAATGGTACTGGTACTGGTAATAGTAATAGTAATAGTAATGGTACTGGTAATAGTACAACAACAACAACAATTGATTATTGTAATCAAATAACTTGTAAAATTTGTGATAAAAAAGTTAATAGTTATTATATAAACAAAGAGATTCAAATTCTATTGGATAGTTTAAAAGTTAAATCATGTCCAAAACATCATAGAAAAGAAACTCAATTCTATTGTTTAGATTGTAAATCAACTTGTTGTTCAAATTGTAAATCTGATAAAGTTCATAAAAGTCATCAAATTTCAGACTATAATTTAATTTTATTTAATTCAATTTATTATAATATTGAAAAACAAATAATGAATAAAAATAAAAATCCAATAAATAATAATCCAAATAATAAATTAACACAATTATCAAATTCAACTAATAATAATAATAATAATAATTTTAATTCAATTAAAAATAATGTTAGTATAAAATTTAAAGATCAACGTGTAAGATTACATCATACATTTTTTAATAATTGTAAAGAGATTATTCAAAATGTTAATGTAATAAAGAATAAAATTAAAGATTTAATACCAAAGAATGGTGTATATTGTAAAAGAACATTTTATTTGAAATCAATTGAATTAAATAAAAATTCAGCAATATCTTATTTCAATTTAGCAATTACTTTAATTGATTCAACTGAACAATCTGTAACACTATTTGATAATTCAGTATTAAAAGAAGATGATCTTTATTTACGTTCACTTTCAATTGATCCAAATAATCCATTTTGTTATTTTAATCTTGCAATTGGATTAGGTTCATCATCACCAACCACTACAACTACTACAACTACTACTACAACTACTACAAATAATACAAATACAAATTCACCACAACAACAAATTATAATTGAAAATGGTGCAAGTCCACCAATCATATCACCATCAACATCACAATCTAGTTCATTACTAATAAATACAGAGAATGAATCACAAACATCAACAATACTATTACCAAATGGTAAAAAAGTTAATAAAGTTGGATTATTAATTAAAGCAATAGAGGTTGACTCAAATTATTCATATGCGTATTATAATTTAGGAAAATGTTTAAAAACAAGTTCAGTTGTATTTTCAAACTCAACAATAATGAAAAAGAAAGATTTATTTATAAAATATATTAGTTTTCATCCAAATCATGCATTTGCATATAACAATTTAGCAATTAATATTAAACCAGAAGAAACTGTTACTCTATTAAATAGTGGTAAAATAATGACACAATCTGAACTTTATAAGAAAGCAATTGATTTAAATCCATTTTACTCAAATCCATATATAAATTTAGCATCGATAATATGCGGCAATGAAGAACCTGTTAAATTATTAAATGGTCAATTAATATCAAAAAAGGAATTACTCATTAAAGCAATTGATATAGACCCATTGAATGCAAATGCTTATAATAATTTAGCAACAAATATTGAAAAAGATGAAATTGTTACATTGGCAAGTGGTAAACAAGTGAATAAGAAATACCTATACTTGAAATCAATCGATTGTAACCCGAATAATGCCAATGCATATAATAATTTAGCATTATTTTTAAAAACTAATGAAGATAAAATTCAATTACTTAATGGTATTTGGTTAGATAAGAAATCATTATACATTAGATCACTATCGATTGAACCATTAAATAATTTAATGGCATATAATAATTTAGCAAATTGCTTAAAACCAAATGAAAAAATTCAATTATTAAATGGTAATTGGATAGATAAGAAAACCCTCTACATTAAATCAATTTCAATCGATCCAACAATTCCAAGGATTTTTATAAATTTAGCTAAAAATATGAATTTCATTGAAAAGATTCAATTAGAAGATGGTACAAAATTATTAAAAAAAGATATACTCATTAAAATCGTTGATTTTGAACCAAAACAATGGATTCATTATTACAATTTAGCAAATTCTTTAAAACTTAATGAATCTGTAAAATTACAATCAATGCCTTTAATTTCAAAAATTTCAAAAAAAGAATTATATTTGAAAGCATTAGATTTAAATCCAAATTCAGATGCAAGATTATATAATGTTTTAGCTGGTATAATTAAACCAAATGAAACTGTTAAATTATTAAATGATAAAGTAATTTACACTAAAAAAGATCTATTCTTAAAATCAATTCAATTAGAAAAAGATAATCCAAATACATATTTAAATTTATCTTTAATTTTATTACATAATGAATCTGTAACAATGTTAAATGAATTGAATGAAAATTCTTTAAAATTAATTAAAACACCAACAAGTACTACTACAAATACTACAAGTGAATTAAAATTATCAAAAAAAGAATTACTTATTAAAACAATTCAATTAGATCCATCAAATTCAAAAGCATATATTAATTTAGCAGATGAAATTGATTCAACTGAAATTATAACAATATTAAGAGATGTCGATCAAAAATTAGTACCATTTACAAAGATTGATTTATATATATTTTCAATACATGTATTTGCAAAGAATGCAATTGCATATTATAATTTAGCATTAAATTTAACAGCAACTTATAAACAATCAGTAACACTATTAAATGGTAAAACAATGACAACTAGACAACTTTTAATCAAAGCAATTTCAATAAATAATAAATTTGCCGATGCTTATCATTTATTAGCAAAAATATTAGATCATGATGAACAAATTCAAATTTTAATTAGAAATTCCACTAGTAAACCACCAATTGGTACATTAGAATCATTTGGTAAAAAAGATTTATTAATTAAAGCTATAAAGTTAAACCCAGATCCAAACTATTTCTATACATTGGGTAATTATTTCAAGAATGAGTCAATCATGGTCAATTGTAATCTATCGGAGATGTATGTGAAATATAATGGCATTAAAATGAGACCAAGGGATATTTTCATACAATCGTTCACGAGAATACCTCCATTCTTGTTGTTGCAAACCATTGATAACCCATTCCACTATTTAAATGATGTTATGGCAATTGAAATCGATTATTCAAAAAGACAACCTACAATTGACAAATTTTTAAATCTCATCGATATTAATCCAAATAATGCCAATCATTATTTCACATTAGGTTATTATTTAGCCACAAAAGAAACTATTCATTTATTAAATGGTTTTCAAATGTGTAAAATATCACTATTCGTTAAAGCAATTGAATTGGATCCAAATCATATTCAATCTTATTTTTCACTTTATCTTTATTTACATTTAACTCGTGATCCTGATATAACTTTTGTAACTTTATCAAATGGTGAAATCATGTATAAAGAAGATATAGTTAGAAGAATTGAATCAATGGATAAAAGATTAACTGATTTAATGTTTACTGTTTCAACTGCAACTACTTCTACCACAACTAATTCAAACAACAACAACAACAATAACAACAACAACACCAATACCACTACCACTACCACTACAACCAATGGTATAACAACAACTTCAACAAATAATGGTTCACCATCATGTTCTTCAATTTCTTCAACTTTTCCAACTTCATAATTAAACCAAATTAAATAAATAAAATAAACTAAATTTTTAAAAAAATACATTTTCTTTTTTTTTTTTTATTTTATTTATTTATTTATTTATTTTATAAAAATTTTAAATCAGCAACAATTGGAAAATGATCACTTGCAATTGTTGAATTTTTAGTAACTTTTGATGGATGATTATTAAATACTACAAATGTTTTTGCTTTAAATTGTTGATTTATAAAGATATAATCAATAGTTTCAGAATAGGCACAATCGAAACCAGTGAATGTTGAATCTGGTCCAATTTTACAATTTGCTATTGTTTTTGTATTGAATAATGTTTGAAATGCAATATCATCACGAATTGGAATCTCTAATAATTGAATATACTTTATTGCGAAATTGATATCAATAGTTGATGAAATTAAATTTTCAATTGGTTTTTGGTAATCGTTGGAATTGAAATCACCCACTAGTATCAATGGTATTTGAGGTTTTAATGTTGCTATGAAACTTTTAATTAACATTGTACCTTCACTTCTTGCCAATTCAGATTGATGATCTAAATGAGTATTTAAAAAGTAAAAACTTTTATTGGTCTTTTTTTGTTTAAATAATCCCCATGTCACTATACGTGTACATGCTGTATTCCAACTTTTACTTCCTACTTTATATGGTGTTTCACTAACCCAAAATTGATGTGAATGAACTAATTCTATCTTTTTTGTATTATAAAAAATTGGTGAAAATTCTCCTTTTTCATTTCCGTCACTTTATTTTTAAAAAAAAAAAAATAAAAAAAAAATAAATAAAAAAAACTAATTAATATATGTATTTTTTTTTTTTTTTTTTTTCAATAATATTATTAATACAATTTTTGTTACATACTCTCTACCAACACCAATAAAATCATAACTCATTTCATAATTGTTATTTAAATTTTCTTTGATATCTTTAATTTGGTGAAATAAACATTCTTGAAATCCAATAATATCAGCTGATATTAATTTTATTTTTATTTATTTTTATTTAATTTAATTAAATTAAAATTAAAATTAGTAATTGAAAAATTAAAATAAAATGATAATAGTAATAATTACCTTTTAAAAAAGAAATATTTGAAAAAACTAACATTTTTCTATGAACCCAAGAGTTTTGTTTATCACTTGGGTTATCAAATCTAATATTGTATGAAACTGCTCTTAATTCATTTTTCATTTTTGATTTTTTTTTTTGAGTTTTATTAATAAAATTAAAAATATGTTGATGGGTGTGTGAATGTATGTTTAAGATCTAATTTTTTTTTTTTTTTTTTTTTTTATTATTAAAAAAAATTAATTAATATTTTTAGGAAAAAAAATAAAATAAAATAAAATAAAATAAAATAAAATAAAATAAAAATTATTATTAAAATAAAAAATGAAAATTGAAAAAAAAAAAAAAAAAAAAAAAATAAAAAAAATTTTATTATTTCAAAAACATTCCTTGAATTGTGTGTGTATGCGCGCGAATATCTTTGTATATTCATAGGATTTACTAAGATTAGATTCAAAAGAAGAAAAAAAAAAACAAACAATAATAATTATAAAACCAAAAGAAATGGCAAGCTCTTCACCAAATATAGCATCACCTCAATTAGGTATAAGGAATAGATTTTTGAATACAAGTAGTGGAAATATAAATTTACAAACCAATAATAATAATAATAACAATAACAATAATAATAATGATATAAATGATAATATAGCATCACCTCCAATTTCAAATAATAATAATAGTAATACAGCATGTTCGCCGCAATTAGTGTTACCTACAACACCTACACCAACATCTACCAATATTTTAAGCCCATTAACTAATAGCAACATACCGATATCA
>NC_007090.3:3917133-3936629 GCF_000004695.1 Dictyostelium discoideum AX4
TCTACAACAACAACAGCAACAACAGCAACAACAACAACAACAACAACCTCAAAATACTATACATCAACATCATAGTCAACTCTTACAGTATCAACACCAACATCAACAACAACATAATCAACAGTATCCACAACCATTACAACACAACCATCAACAACAACAACATCAAAATCAACAACAGCAAAATCAACAACAGCAAAATCAAAATCAACAACAGCAAAATCAACAACAACAGCAAAATCAACAACAAAATCAACAACAAATTAATAATGCAGCACCAGTTAGAAAGAAATATAAACCATTACAAAGAAATAATACAGCAAATCATGATTTAACAGCATTTTATGGATGGATTATTATTATATGTACATTAACTTTTTTCATTATTTCAACATATTGTTTAGTATTTTCAAAGTTATTACCTGATACTGGTAACAGAATTTTAGATTTCATAAAGTATGATTGGTATTATTGCTTATTGGTACCTGTTATTATACCTGTCACTATTATAACTGTTTATTTCAATTGGTTAAGTTTAAAGTTCTTTAGACATAATTAAATGAAGTTTGGGTGTGTGTGTGCTTGTGCCTGTATGTGCGTGTGCGTGCTTCATAAATGAAGCATCAATCAATTATTGCTTTATTATTTATTATAAATGATTTCTTTTTTTTTTATTTTTTTTTTTTTTTATTTCTAAATAAATAAAATAAAACAAAATAAAATAAAATAAAATAAAATAAAATAAAATAAAATAAAATAAAATAAAAAATAAAATAAAATAAAATAAAAAAGATCAAATCACATTTTTTTTTGTTTTTTTTATTTTTTATTTTTAAATTTTATTTTCATTAATTAATATTGAATTTTTCAAACATATTTCAGATTTTTTTTTATAATTTTAATTTTTTTTTTTTTTTTTTTTAATTTTTTCAAATTATATCCATTTTTCAAAAGCACACACAATTTAATTGTGTGTTGTCCATTGTATTAATTTAATATTATAATATTTAAATAAAATATAATTTAAACCAATTCATTTTTTTATTAAACAAAAAATAAAAAAAAAAAATAATAAAAAAAAAAAATAAAAAAATAATAATGGGTGTATCTAGATCTACATTAAGAACTGAAGAGATCGAGGAAATCAGAGAAGTATCAATTTGTATGTAAAAAAAAAAAAAAAAAAAAAAATTTGTATTTATTCACCAATATTACAAAATACTAACATAGCACCAACAACAATGATAACAACAATGATAACAACAACAACAACAACACCAACAACAAAAACAATAACATTATGATAATTTTTAACAATGATTATCATTTAATTAGTTTCACAAAGAGAAATTAAAAGATTATATAAAAGATTTAAAAGATTAGATAAAGAGGAAAAAGGGTCAATAAATGTAGAAGATTTTAATCAAATACCAGAGCTATCAATGAATCCAATGTTACCTAGAATCATATCTATATTTGATGTTAATAGAGATGGTCAAGTTAACTTTAAACAATTTGTAAAATCATTATCAACTTTTCATCCAAAAGCTGATAAAGCTGATAAAATTAAAAGTTTGTAATTTAAATTTTATAATAAATAAATTATTATTATAATTACTAACAATCAAATCATAATAATAAAAATAATAATGATAATAATAATAATAATAATAATAATTTATTTTAGTATTATTTAAAGTATATGATATTAATAATGATGGGTTCATAACAAGAGATGAAATTGAAACCATTTTAACAATGATGGTTGGTTCAAATTTAACAAAAGAACAAATTTCAAGTATTGTTGAGGAAACTCTCAATGAAGCTGATGTAAATGGTAAAGGGAAATTAGACTATCCAGATTTCTATAATGTAATGTTTTTTAATTTATCAAAATACTTTTTTTTTTTTTTTTTAAACAATCATTAACTTATTTTTTTATTTTTTTATTTTTTTATTTTTATTTTTTTTTTTAGTCAATCGGATCATCAGGTTGTAATGCCGAAAATATGCTTTCCATTTCTTTTAATCCTTTTGAATAAGAAAATAATGAATAATATGTGTAAATAAAATGAAACTAAACAAATGAAACAAAGATTGATGAGAATAATTCAGTGTGGAAAAATAAAATAAAAAATTAGTATAATAAATATAAATTTATGTATTTTTGTTTTGGGTATAGTTTTGTAAACTTTTTATTTTTTATTTTTTATTTTTTATTTTTAAGAACAAAGAGTAAGGAATGAAAAGGAAAAAAAAATTGATTTGATTTGATTTGGATTGGTTTATCAGGCACAGTTTTAAAAGGTTTTTCCCGTACAGGTTTAACAAGTTTAAGGGTACGGTTCAGGTTTATCAGTTACAGGTTTAACAGTTATAACAGGTACAAGCTTTGCAATCTTAACAGGTTTATTATTTAATATGTTAATCATCTTTGCAATCTTAGCAGGTTTAACAATAATTTGATCCAGTCTTTTTTAATATGAAACTACTCAAAGACTCCAATGCAAAAATAGAAATCAATGACAAACAATAGGCACTTTGAATTTTTAAAGTAGTGTTGTTGTGGTTTTCCTTAAACAATAAAAAAAAAAAAATTAATTATAATTTTTTAAAAAAGAAAAAAAAATAAATAACAGGAGGGTCAATTTTTTTCGAAGTTCGGATTTCGAATTTTTAATAAAAAAGCTCCCTGTCCGGGAATTGAACCCGGGCCTTTCGCGTGACAGGCGAAAATCCTCACCACTAGACCAACAAGGATTTGTGATATTTCTCAATTTTTTATAATCACGAAATATGGTAAGATAGTAAAACAATCTCCTTTTTTGGATTTCATTTTTCACATAAAAAAAAATAAAATTGTAGACAAAACACAAATAAAAAAAACAATTTCAAATATGTCATCAACATCAATCACGAAGCCGACTATAAAATAAAAAAAGATTTAGAAAAAAGTTTGGACAAAAAAGATGTTTTAATCAAAAGTAATAATACAATTCAAAATTCGAAATAAAAAAAAAAAAAAAAAAAAGTAAACCAACCCCTCTTTTAGAGACCCTGTAAAAAATACTACAAATAAAATGAGATCTAGCATTTCAAGGAGAAGTAACTAATAATTGCGTTATCCAATTCAAAAAAAGCAAAGATGGATAGCACAAAGGGGTCAATTTCTATTACAAATTAAAATATCTTAAATGTGTGTCAAATTAATTTCAAATTATAATTTTTTTAATATCAGTAAAGATTATAAAAATAATATTTTTTAATTATTATTTTATTTATAATAATTATGTCACTACTTTAAATTAATATAAATATAAAAAATAATTTAATTTTCAATTCAGATTAATATTCTCATTTCTAAAAGATAAAACTATTTAAATAAATAAATAAAAATAAAAATATTGAAAATAAAATAAAATAAAATAAACAAAAAAAAAAAAAAATTTCATTTCGTCAAAGAATCATATTTTCTCTTGCACGCCACATGCATTTCATTTGCTGAGTTCTTAGTTGGTTTCAAAAATTATATAATAAAAGGTGATTTTTTCAAACATTTAAGTGGAGATGCCACTTAATTATTTGCAAAAAAATCAAATGATGCTAATTTTTGTCAAGATTACAAGTTTTCTTGAAAGATATATCATGGTTAGAAAAGTTATTACAATTTCCAAAATCAAAATATGAAGGTTTAGAAACTTTAATTTTTAATTTCACAAATTGCTCAAGTGATTGATACTCCAGTTTAAAAGTGAATTGGTAAGAATTTCCTCTGAATCGTTGCCACCTCAATTAAGAATTGAAGTTGAAAAACAAATAATTACTGATGTAGCTCATTGTATGGAATTGGTTAGAAAGATTGAAAATGCTAATATCAGCATTTATGATAAATCATTATACACTGGTAAATCAGTTCAAAATCAATTTACAACTTATAATGCCAATAATGGTATAAATAATACAATAATAATAATAATAACTATAGATATAAATTTGAAGATAATATAGATGATTATGAATCACCCTATAAAACTCCAAAAATTAAATCAAATCCTTCTTTAGATTCATCTGGTTCATCTCATTATTCTTTTGTAATATTTATATAACCAATTATTTATTTACAAATTTATCTAATTAATATTTTATTTATATTTTATTGAATTTAATAATATTATCTTAATTTTATATTTAAATAATCTTTTTATATTATAACACTTCATATATTAGTTTATATTTTTTTTTTTATTTATTTAAAAGTTTTATCTTTTAGAAATGAGAATGTTTATCTGAATTGAAATTAAAATTTTTTTTATATTTATATTAATTTAAATGAGTGACATAATGAGTATTGATAAAATAATAATTAGAAAATATTATTTTTATAATCTTTGCTGATATTAATAAAATTATTATTTAAAATTATATTTCAAATAATTATTTTATTAAAATCAACAAACATTATAAAAATAATGTTTTTTAATTATTATTTTATTGGTATTCATTATGTCATTCATTTAATACTAATATAATAAAATAATTTAATTTCAATTCAGATTAATATTCTCATTACTATGAGATAAAAGCTATTAAATAAAAATATAAATAAATAAATAAAATATAAATAAATATAAATATAAAAAGTGTTTCAAATATAAAAAGAATTTATAATGAGCTTTCCAATTCAAAAAAAATCTTCTCATTTCAAAACTTTAAATTGCTCAGTCAAATCAACAAAAAGGATTATAATTAAATTCAAAAGTGAATTTATTTTTATTTTATCTTTTAAATGTTATTTTATTATAATAAATTTATATTTTTATGAAAATATCTTTTAATTTAAATAAACTACAAAGAATCTTTTTTTTTTTTTTAAATTTTTTTTTTTTTTTTTTTTTTTTTTTTTTTATTTATTTATTTTTTTTTTTTTTAAACATATAATGATTAAATTTATTACAAGTTCCAGATCGCTTTTTTATAATCATTCCAATCACCATCAAAGTTTTTAACTTCTTTTGGTTCACCTTCTTCACCATCGAAATACCAAATTTCATCACAAACCAAAGAAATTAATCTTTCATCGTGAGATACTAAAAGTATACCACCTTCGAAAACATTGAGAGCATGACAGAGAGCATCAACGGTATCAATATCCAAATGATTTGAAGGTTCATCGAGTAAGAGAATGTGAGGTTTGGTGTAAGAGATTTGAGCCAATACGACACGAGACTTTTGACCACCAGATAAAGTATTTACAGTACGAAGGGCGATATCACCAGACAAACCAAATTTACCCAAATGAGAACGAGCAGTTTGAGCGGTGGTACCAGGATATTTGGCGAGGAAATTATCGAGTGGAGATTTGGAGAGATCCAATTGATCGACGAAATGTTGACTGAAACGAGAGAATCTTAGCTTACCATTACGGATGACCAAACCATTGGTTTCTTCCAACTCGCCACATAACAAACGAAGGAGAGTTGTTTTACCGGCACCATTTGCACCGACGAGAGCTACACGACTACCCATATCGATACCAAGATTGAGATTTTTAAAGAGGAGTTTATCTGGAGTGTAACCAAATGAAACGTCTTGGAATTGAAGAATGGGTGGTGCCAATGGTTCAGGTTCCAAGAATTGAAGGGTAACGGTTGGATCATCCAATACTTCACCAATATCCTCCATACGTTCCAATTGTTTGATACGAGATTGTGCCATTTTTGCACGTTTAGCATTGTAACGGAAACGATCGATAAATGCTTGAATATGTTTTTTTTGAGATTGTTGAGCTTCGAATGAACGTTGTTGAGCCTTCAAACGATCAGAACGAGTACGTTCAAACACTGAATAGTTACCCTTATAATAGTCGATCTTTTTATTGTTCAAATGCATGATATCGGTACAAACTGCATTGAGGAATTCACGTTGATGTGATACGATGACCAAGGTACGATTCCAATTGACCAAGTAGGACTCTAACCAAAGACAAGCAAACAAATCCAAATGATTGGTTGGTTCATCCAATAAGAGAACATCTGGTTGAATAAAGAGTGCACGAGCCAATGAAATTCTCATTCTCCAACCTCCACTGAAACTTTTGGTTGGTTGTTGTTGCATTTCCTCTGTGAAACCTAAACCCGAGAGAATTGCTGCAGCTCTTGATTCGGCGGTATGAGCATCGATATGATTGAGTTTCTCATAGATGCTATTGAGTTTCTCTGAGAGATTATTCTTTTCACTCTCTGGGAGAGCGTTTAAACGTTTCTCTTCCTTTAAGAGACGATCCCTCTCAACGTCTGCTTCGAGTACACACTCGATAACTGTGGTTTCATTACCATTGACCTCTTGTTCCACATGAAGAATTGAGAGATTATTATCGATACCAATCTCTCTTGAGGCAATATGACGAAGAAGTGTTGTCTTACCAGTACCATTTCTACCAATTAAACCATACTTTCTACCATAGTTTAGATTGAGATCAGAGTTGATGATCAAATCATTCTTACCATAGGTGACATTGAATGCATCCACATGAATATCACGTGATTGATTGGTACCACGAATAGTTGATGCCATCATGGTTTGTTGTTCTTTCAATGAGTTTAATGCTGCCAATGCTGCATTTTGACGAAGTTTCTTTCTCTCCTCTTTGGCAAGACGTGCTTCCTTTCTTGCATTGTAACGTTTTTCATTGGCTTCCAATTGATCCTTGTTCACAATGGAAATGCCTTCCTCTGCTTTCATCCATGATACTGCTGCTCCAACACGATCATCCAATCTTTGAAGTGCTACTGGTTGTGATAATTGTGTAATTGTTTGTTTCTGTTTAATTGTAATGAGTTTTTCATTCACCAATGCCTCCACTATACCATTGATTGCGCTATTGACTCCACTTTCATCATCTGCAAAACATGTATCCAATAATAATGGTGATAATATCTCTGTCAATTCATCCATATCACTATTGACTCCTTCATCTTCAAATACTCCTGATATATAATCAATGATTGTTTCATCTATATCTTTGGTTTTATCTCCTAATGTTTTTTCAATTACACTTTTAATTTCCTTTGATACCATAATTTCTTCTATATATATATATATAATCTTTATTTATGTGTAACTGTTTTATGTGTGTATGTGTATTGATTATTAGTTTTTATATTTATTTAGGTGTTGTGTGTTTTTTTTTTTATTTTTTTTTTTTTTTTTTAGGAAAAACAATAGATTTTTTTTTTCTCTCTAAAATTTTTTTTTTTATTGACACCTTATTAGGTTTTGATTGACTGAAAACAAAAAAAAAAAAAAACTTAATTAATGGTAGTACAAAATATGAACTTGTACTGAAATTTTTATTTCTATTTATATAAAAAAAAAATTGGTTTTTTTTTTTTTTTTTTTTTTGACCAGTTTGGTGTGCAGCTTTTCAAAAAAATTCGGTCTTTTTTTTTTTTTTTTTTTTTTTTAAATTTTGTTTTTTTTTTTTTTTTTCAAAATATTTTTTTTTATTTAATTTAATTTATTATTTTTTTTTAAAATTTTTTTTTTAATTTTTTTTTTCAAAAACACAACTAGAAAAGATCTTTTTTTGATATCAACCAAATTTTCAGAACTAATCACATTTACTTTATCACCTAAACATATATATATCCCTATACAAATAATTAATAGAGATATACCTACACATACTATAATCATATTTATTTTTTATATTTTTTTTTTTTTATAAAAACACAATTATATCAAATTTAAACACAATTAAAAAAAAAAATAAATAAATAAAAAAATAAACAAAAAAAATAAATTAAATTATAATAATTTTAATATAAATAATCAAAACGATAATATTTTTTTTTTTTTAAAAAAAAAGAAAAAATTAAAAAGAAAAAACAATGGCAACAGTAGAACCAGAGATTGAAAAGAGTAATTAAAAATATATAATCAAGAAAAAAAAAAAAGTTATAAAATTATTAATTTTGATTTCTTTTTTTTTTTTTTTGATTTCTTTTTTTTTTTATTTTTTTTCTTATTTTTTATTTTTATTTTTTTTATTTTTTTTATTTAATAATTTAGAGTTTATTGAAGATAGTTTAGGTGTAACAAGTCAATCATTTGGTGAACAAATTACACATACAATTTGGGTTGAAGCAAATAAATCACCAAATATTTCAGGTTCAACATTTAATAAAAGATTAATTGTAGTAGGAAAATGTAAAATTCTTTCAATTAAAAGAGGTGCATTTGGTAAATCAGTAAGTAGATAATCAAATTGTAGAAATAGTGTATAAACTCATATTATTTTTCATTTTTTTTTTTTTTTTTTATTTTTTTTTTTATCTCACCACCCCCACACTCCCACCACAATATATTTTTTCATTACGTGGATAAAAATTAATGTGGAGGGAAAAAAAAAAAAAACAATAATACTGGTCCAAGATTAATTTCAAATAATTTGGCCTGGATTAAAAATTTTTTTTCAATTTTTTTTTTTTTTTTTTTTTTTTAAAAAACAGGAAAATAAAACTGGGAGATTTCCTCAAGAAATCAACATTTTTTTCAACATGTTTTTTCATATATGAAAATTTATATATGAAAAATAAGGAAAGTAAACTAATTCCAAATATAATTTTTTTTCTTTTTTTTTTTTTTTTTTTAAGGTTGAACTCGAATTTCATTTATATAATGTTTCAGAGATTTGTGCAGAGAGTGAAGACTCATTTACAATAAAATATAATGGAGATAATAATGAACAATTAGGTATTACAATGAAAGCTCCACTTGAAAAACTTCAAATTTTAATTAGAGCAATTAGAACAAGTTATAGAAGAATCACTTGTGGTTTCCCAGAAACTTCAATGATGAAATTAAATTTACCTGAAAATAAGTAAGTTAAAATTAAATTCTTATACTTTTTTTTTTTTTTTGTCTCTAAAATTTTATTTTTATTATTATTATTATTATTATTATTATTATTATTATTATTATTATTATTATTTTTAGATTAATAGATTTTGAAGTACCATTAATTATGTCATCAGCACATGGTTTTGTGGATGGATATATTGCACATTCATATTATTATCCAAAAGTTTATAAATCAGTTGGTACGTTAGATTTTATTAGATTGATTGATGCATTATATTCAAATGATGTTACAGAGATTGATTTCACACAAATGGCAGGTATTGAACCATCTTCAGAGTTAAGTTTTAATTTGTTCACAGCAATTACAAGTTTACGTAATAATACTTATTTCAAATCTGTAAATTTATCTGGTTTACCACATGCAAATAGTATGTAAAAAAAAAAAAAAAAAAAAAAAAACCAAACAAATATTCAAATTATTATCAAAATATTAAAACAAAAATAATTTTTATGTATATATATGTATATAATTTTTTTTTTTTTTTTTTTTTTTTAGTTATAAGTGCAATTGGAATGTGTTTAGAAACAAATAAATCAATTACAAAATTAAATTTATCAAATTTAAGAGTTGAACAATCATTACAACCTTTAGCAAATGGTTTAGTTAAAAATCCAAGTAATGTTATTCAAGCATTAGATTTATCAAAAAATAATATTCCATATCCAATTATGGCAACACTTTGTGAATGTTTTTCTAAATTTTCACATGGTTTAGTAAGTTTAAATTTATCAAAATGTGATTTACTACCAAAGTAAGTTTTTTTTTTTTTTTTTTTTTTTTAAAAGAAAAATAATAAATAATATTAATTTAGATTTTATTTTATTTTATTTTTAGAACAATTTCAATATTATTTGAATCATTTGAAAGAAATTTTGGAATGTCATTAGCAATTAAATATTTAAATTTATCACATAATAAATTTGGAGATATTGGATCACAAGCAATTGGTGGATGGATGGCAAAGATTAGAGGATGTCATTCATTGGATTGTTTAGTTTTAGCCAATTGTAATTTGAATTTTCAATTGATGGGACCACCATTACGTGTTGTCGATATAGCAAGATTAGATTTATCATTGAATAGAATCGATAGAGCATCAGCAAAGATTTTAGGTAATGAAGTATTCGATACAGTTGTCAATTTATGTGAATTGAATTTCAGTGGTTGTGGTATGAATGCTGATTCTTTGGAAGACATTTTCATTTCTTTCAATAGAAATAGAAAGATTGCAAATATCTCACTCAATCTATCACACAATGCATTGGGTGCCCGTGAAGCAACATTAATGTCAAAATCAATTTCAGGTTGTCGTTATTTGGAGGCATTGGATATCTCAAACAATCGTTTAAATTGTCGTTCATTAATAGAGCTTTTAAATGCAATTAAAAACATTGATCAATTCAATTTACACGAGTTAAATATTGCAAACAATTACTTTGCACAAGGTCCTGAAGGTGACCTATTATGCCAACAATTGGCTCACCTAATTAATACTTTCCCAACCATTCGTACACTCAACATCAGTGGTGGTAAATATCCATTGTCAAAGAGTTTAACACCATTGCTAGAATCATTGGTTAAAAATAATTCACTCAAGGAATTGGATATCTCTGATAATGGTTTAGGTGATTCAATGGCTTCAATCATTGGTGAGATGTTAAGAGAAAACACCTCTTTGATCTATTTAAATTTGGATAATAATCAATTTGGTTTATCAGGTTGGACTGCAATTGCTCAACCATTACTCTTTGATATCAATAGAACTTTAAATCATTTAATCTTCCCAAAAACTTTAGCTTCTGCTTATACATCAACACTAATTCAAAATTTCGCTTCAACTCTTCAATCATTTGGTGCCCTTCCAAAAGATAAAAGAAATCAAATCATTTCATTATTCCAAAAAATGCAAGATAAATTGGCTGAAAATAGATTTGAAACTTCTGTATTGGATTCAGTTTACGTCTCTGAATATTATAATAAAACTCCTTACACAGTTCATATACCCGAAGATTATGTTACACCATTGGTTGATGTACCTGAACATTTATCTTCATTACCACCACCATCTTCACCAACATTATTTGAAAGTGTTAATAATAGTGGTACAATTTCAAATACTACTTCTACTACTACCACTACCGCTGCCACTGTTGTGGCAACCAATAGTAGTAGTAATGTTCTTCAACATTCAATTAATATGAATAATGGTGGTAGCAATATCAATACTTCAAATAGTAGTGTTGGTAGTGTTAATAATACAGGCACAACTAATAATAATGTTAATGGTAAACAACAACAACAACAACAATTAAATGGTGCAGGATCATCAACCCCAACAGTTTTAGCTGCACCATCTGGTGATAGAAATCAACGTTCAAGATCAAATTCAAACTCTTCAACAGCATCAAGTGTAATATCAAAACGTTCAAATGCATCAACAAGTGCAGCTCCTCCAAGACAATTAATTACACAAACATCAGATTGGCAACCAAATGAAGAAAGTGAAGCCGATATTTATGACACTAGCAATAACAATAGTTTTGTTGCATACAGTACAGATGATGAAAGTGATAACTATACTCAAGACTCTTATGATGATAATTCCTCAAGAAAATCTAAACAACAACAACTAATGAGAAAATCTAAACCAAAATCAATAAAGTCAAATGCATCAGTTTCTTCTGTAAAATCTTCAGCATCAATTAAATCAGCGTCATCAGTTAAATCAGCATCATCAGTTAAATCAACATCATCAGTTAAATCAGCACCATCAGTTAAATCCTCAAATTCAGTTAAATCCTCAAAATCCTCACAAAAAGAAGTCCAACCACCACCACCTATTGTAATAAATCATGAGGATGATTCAGAGCAGGAAGAGGAAGAGCAAGAAGAACCAAAATTAGAACCATACCACGAAGAAGAAGAAGAAGAAGAGGAAGAAGAAGAAAATATTGAATCTCAAACTGATCAAGATGAACAAGTTGATTTCCAAGAAGATGATAACGAAAGAGAAAATAATAATTTAAGTGACTTCCATAGTGATTCTCAAAAAGTTTTATGAAAAAAAAATAATAATATTAAAACAATAAAAAAAAAAATAATAAAATAAAACCCAAAAAAAAAAAAAAAAATGCATTATGTAAAATAAAAATATAATTAATTATTATCTATCTTTCCTTAAAGGGTGTTGTTATTAAATAAAAAATATATTTCTCAAAATAAACACCCATATTTTTTAAAAGTAAAAATAAAATGTTTCTAAAATAAAAAAAAAAAAAAAAACTGGAAAATTTTTTTGGAAAAAAAAAAAATAAAATGGTTAATTTTTTTTTTTTTTTTTTTTTTTTTTTTTTTGGGGTTTAAAAAAAAAGGAGGTTGGTTGACTTAAAAAAAAAAATCTATACAATTAATGAAACTGAATAATTATAGAAGGAGGGGAAAGGAGGAGGAGTTATTTATAAAAAGATTTTTTTTATGTATTTGTTTTAAAAAAAAAAAAAAAAAAAAAAATTGTCGATTGGTTTTTTTTTTTTTTTTTTTGTTTTTTTTTTTGGGAATGGTTTCTTTTTTAGGTATTAATAATAATTAAATTTTTTTTTTTTTTTTTTTTTTTTTTTTAATTTTTTTTTTTTTTTTTTTTTTTTTTTTTTTTTTTTTTTTTTTGGTGGAATAAATAAATAAATATGTTTAATTATTATATATTATATTAATTAATTATTTAAATACAAATTGGATCACCTTGATTTGGAATAATAATTCTAACACCATTATTATTTGCTTCTTTTAATTGTTGATAGATTACTCTTTGAGTTGTCCAACCATTTGGATCTTCAGCAACTTGTGGTTTAATGTGTTCGATGATTAATTTAACATGTTTGAGATTAGTCATTGGTGGAGAGGTTTGAATGGATTGAACCAAGAGTTGATCCATTAATTTCATGACATCTCTTGGACGGAGATGACCAAACATAGCAGAGTCTGGAGTATTATTTGGGAAAGAAGTTTCGATGTAGATAGCTTTTAATTTATCGATTTTAATTTGTTTCCAGACGGCATAGATTTTACCTTCCCAATCACAAGCGACAGAGGATGGAACACCAGTATCAGAGAAGAAAGCGATTTGTTCACCAGAGATACTATCAGTGAAGAGGAAAGAAGTTGATATTAAATTATCGTGACACAATTCAAATGGTTTAACTTTGACAGAGAAAGGGAATTCATTGGCGACCAAAGACATAGTGGTGGCATTGTATGGGACCAACTCTGTGAATGGATATTCAATGCCACTTGCTAAACTAAAGTATTGATAACGACCAAATGATGGAAGATTTGGCCAAACTTGATTATTGAAAAGATTAGTAGAGATTGAATTGATGGTTGATGGTAAACCCATGATGGTTTTCTTTTGGAGGATACTTGAAGAGGTGAAATCAGTTGGTTTGAACCCTAATTTACGAATGAGACCCATGATACCATTGTTGATTGGTGGTTGAACATCGATCCAATTCTTTGCTAAATAATCCTCTGGTGAAACTAAAATTAAACCACCTACATGATCTAAATGACTGTGACCAATGAAATAACTCATAACGTGATTCTTGAGGAACCATGAGGTTCTTTGCTCTGGTAAAACTGCCCATGATGGATAGGTAATATTGAAGAGTGTATTGAAATATTTGAAGGTGGTTAATCTTCTAACACCTTGCCATACTGTACCTGCATCCAATGCAATGAAAAGATTACTACCTTTCTTTGTCAAGAGGAATGATGAGAGATTACCTTCATCCAATCCACCAGTTGTACCCAATGGTATGGTTATGTATGATGCATCCCTACAATCTTTAGTTGCAAATGATCCACTATAATAATTCCAATTCTCTGGTGTATAATAATCATTTAAATTATAAAAATTACTACCATCGTTACTGTTTTTAACTGATCTTCTTTCTGATCTCTCTGCTGAAATTCCTATATCTTCATCGTCATCATCACAATCTTCTTGTTGATGGGAATTTACAATATTTAAAATTATAAAAATTAAAAGTAATAAACTAATTCTATTTTTGGGAAAAAAAAAAAAAATAAAAAATAAAAATTTCCAAAAAAAAAATTCCAAAAAAAAAAAAAAAAAATTAGTATAAACAACAAATCAATTTCTATTTTTAAATTTTTTTTTTTTTTTTTTTTTTTTTTTTTTTTTTTCCACTTACAATTTTTTATTTAATGCCATTTTTTTTGTATATTTTTTGTAGTTATTCGAACTATATTAATTCTTTCTTCTTTTATAATAAAAAAAAAAGATAAAGATATTGGAAAAAAAAAAAATTTTATTTTTTTTTTTTTTTTTATATATATTTATAAAAAAAAAAATAAGTTAGTAATTTTAATTTTAGTTTTTTTTTTTTTTTTTTTTTTTTTTGATTAAATAAATAAATAAATAAATAAAATAAATAAAATTTAAAATTAAAAAAAATAAGTGAGTGTGTGGCGTTTGTGGGTTATTGTTATAAATATTTATATGTATAATTTTTTTTTTTTTTTTTTTTTTTTTTTTTTTTTTTTTTTTTTAAATAAAAAAAAAAAAAAAAAACAAAACCCAATGATATTTTGAATCTGTTATTATTGTTTTAATTTTGAATGTATTATTGTTTGAAAAATTAATTTTTTAAAAAAATAAATAAATAAAAAATTTTAAAAATTATATATCCCTTAAAATTTTTTTTTTTTTTTTTTTTTTTAATTTTTTTTTTTTTAATATCAATTAAATTAAAAACAAATAAAAAATAATAATAAAATTTATCGAGTGTTTTTTGTTTGTGTGTAAACATGAAAAGGTGTATCAACACATAAAAGATCAAAATAAATTATCTTTTTTTTTTTTTTTTTTTTTTTTTTTTTTTTTTAAAAATAGTAGTAAATAAAAAAAAAAAAAAAATTTTTTTAAAAAAAAAGGAAATAATAAAACCCCTAATTGTTACACACAATAGATATCGACGAGGTTAGTGTAAAATATACACATTTGTTTCATAACAGTAGTGTTATAATTGGTTTCGATCTTTGAAATCGTAAATTATTTTTATATATAATTTAAAATAAATATACTACTATTATACATTATAGAGCTATCCATTATGTCAATATATAGGGTTTAAATTATTTTTATTATTTTTATTATTCTTATTATTATTATTACTTTTTTTTTTTTTCCTTTTTTTTTTTTTTTTTTTTATTTTTTTTATAACTACTTGTGACTTTCATTATTTTGTGTATGATTAATTATTATCACTCTACCCTTAAAAATATTTTATTTTTGGGTATTTTTATATATAGTTTTTGTTTTTGTTTTTTTTTTTTTTTTTTTAATCATAAAATTAAAAATATAACAATCAATGTTTTATTGTATAAAAAAAAAAACAATAAAAATATCAAGTTTAGTAGTGGGGAGAAAGAGGGAGTGTGGGCGTATGTGTGGTGTTATAAAAATATAAACATTTAATTAATTTTTTATTTATTTATTTTTTTTATTTATTTTTTATTATTGGTAGTGGGTGGTGTGATTATTGATGTTTTTATTAAGTAGTGTTATATATGATTTAATTAAATTTTTTTATTAAATAAAAATGTTATATTGAAAAACAAATAAACATCATAAAATGTTGATTTATATGGAACTTGGGATGATATAAAAAAATAAAATACATCATCTCTATCTACCATCTAAACACAAAATTAATTACTCACTATCGTTTGAATTGAATTGGGCAGTGAGTGGTGTGAAAATCAATGTTGTTATTGAATATTACATAAAATTGTGTGTGGGGTGTTTGGGTGATTTTAGGAGAAAAAAAAATAAAATAAAATAAAATAAAATAAAATATATTATAATGGGTATTATAAAATTATATAATTATATTTTCTACTTGTATTCTAGATAGATAATAAATAATAAATATAAAAAAAAAATAATAAAAATTCTAAATATTGATTAAATACAAACAATGAATAATTGTTGCTATTCTTATTGTTAAATTATTATTATTATTTTTATATTTTTATTTTGTTACAATTTAAGTACTATTACAGTTTTATGATTATTAATAATAATAAAAAAAAAAAAAAAAAAAAAAAAATAAAAGATATTAAAAAATAAAAAAAAAAAAAAGAAAAGAAATTGAAAAATAAAATAAAAAAAAAATAATTATAAAAAAAAACAGTTGGTGATTTTAAAATCAGACCACACACACACAACGATAAAATCACTGGATTTGTGATTAAATTGGATTATTATAAGGTTGGAAATTTTGATTGATTTCAAAAAAAAAAAAAATAAAAAAAAAAATAAAAAAAAATAAAAATTGGCAAACGCAAGATATTTTTTTTTTTCCTTTTGATTTGCGCTTTTCCTATACCCTTTTTTAATTTTTTCCATTGTCATGTTGGAATGAACCCGAAAAATAATTAAAAATTAAAATAATAAAAAAAAATGATTGGTCAAAGCGAACGAAAATAAGGAAAAAATAAAAAAACCAAATTTTGATACATTTAAATGGAATCATAATAATAAATAAAATAATAATAATTATATTATTTACATACCTTTTTTAATAAATTTTTTAAGGAGTAATAGTACAGAACGAGAGATAATTTGATATGGTATTGTTTTTTTATTTTTTTTTTTTGATGTTTTTTTTTTATTTTTTTTTTTTTTTTATTTATTAATTATGATAAAATGGTTAATAAATAATTAAATAATTTTTGGTTGGTTGGTTGATTATTTTTGGTATTAATTTATTTTATTATTAAAAATTTTTTTTTTTTTTTTTTTTAACGATTTATTATTGATCAAAAATTGTAAAAAAAAAATTAATAGTGTGGTAATGATACAAAATTAAATTTTTATTTATTTAATTTATAGTGTTACAAATACAAGTAATAATACAGAAAAAAGGGTGATATTGTTATTTTTTTACAATTTTGATTTTTTTTTTTTTTTTTATAAATTTGGATTTTTGATTTTTGATTTTTTTTTTTTTTTTTTTTTTAGTAGTGATACAATGGTGATTTAAAATAGATTGAGATATATAAATAATGATACAAAAAAAGTAATATGGAATTGAAGTTGGTATTTAAAATTACAAATTATTATTATTAATGTTACAAGTTTTTTTTTTTTTTTTTTTATTTATTTTTGTTTTTTGTTTTTGTTTTTGATTAATTAAAAAAAAAATTTTTTTTTGATTTTATAGACTTTTTTTTTTTTGAAATCAATTGTGGTTGGAGAAAAATAAAATAAAATAAAAAAAAAATAAAATAAAAAAAAAAAAAAATTAAAATTAAAAATAAAAATCAGATTTGTGAGTGTGATAGAGAGTCAAAAACACTTGATAATGTGAAAAGTCTCTATGGTGTTTGATATATTTACACTAAAAATTTTTATCTTGAAATCAAGATGTGTAAATAAAAATAACAAAACTTTTAATACCCCCATTGCGATGCAATATTTAGAAAGTAAAGTGGTTATTTTAAAAAAAAAAAAAAAGTAAGAAAAACAATATCAACACAATTTTCAATAACTTAGATATATCACACCTATGTGATTGGGGATCTAAAAGTTGGAATTTTTTTTTTTTTTTTTTTTTTTTTTTTTTTTTTTTCATTATTATTTTAACACACACAAATCATTCAAGATTTTGGGAGATTTAAGACACCGAATTTTTTTATTTTATAATGTAATGCGATTAAATGAATTTTTTGAAAACTAGAAAAAAAAAAAAAAAAAAAAAAAAAAAAGATTTTTTTTATTTTCAAAAAATAGATTTATTGATTGCGTTTTGTGTGAGTGAGTATGTTTTTCAAAAAAAAAAAAAATTAAAATAAAAAACCCCCAAAACTTTTAATTAAAAACCAATAAAACACAAAAAAAAAAAAAAAAAAAAAAAGTATTGATTATTTTCTAATAATCCATATTATCGTTTTCCTCTTTATGTTTCACAATTTTATTGGAATCTATGTGATAAAAAAAAAAAAAAAAAAAAAAAAAAATAAATGAGTGGTTTTTTTTTTTTTTTTTTTGTAATTTGGTAGTGGTTCTAAAATTGTAAAATAACTAATTTAGATTTATAAAAAAAACCCCAATTTACACTCGCACATGCAACTTTGATTTTTTTTTTTTTTTTTTTTTTTCAAACAAATAAATATATGAACTGTTTTATTTATTGTCAGTTATTCACAATTTGAATGTCAATTAATAAAACGACATCAATGAAAAATAAAATTGGATTTATAAAAATCCTGTGAATGTCTGATATTATTATTATTATTATTTTTATTATTATTAATGTGTAAGTTGAAATTTAATTGAAAGATTTACAAAATGATCACATATGTTAACCCCAATCAATTTTGATTTGGTCTAAAATTACAAAAAATAACATTCCAATTCTTAAGAAATAAAAATATTAAATAAATACAAAAATTTGGATAACATCACAAAAAATAAAAATAAAAAAAAAAATAAAAATAAAAATATTAATTATTAGCACGAAATACTGTTTCACACTTACCTTTTTAAAATTTAGATTTTTTTTTTTTTTTTTTTTTTTTTGTGAACTTTTAATTTGAAATTTGATTTGATTTGAAGTTAAAATTATCTTTTTTTTTTTTTTTTTTTTTGAATTAATTCAAGATATTTTTTTTTTTTTTAAATTATATCTGTACAGAAATTTTTTTTTTTTTTTTTTTGAATAATATAAATAGATAATTAATATGATAATAATAAAATTTACGAATAATAATTATAATAATAATAATAAAGAAGTGATTGTTTTAATTAAATGAAAATATTTTTTTTAAAAAAAAACTAAAAATGGTGTTTTTATATTCCAAAACGATAAAACCATTTCTAATAATTTCAAAATTTTCAAAGATTTTAATTAATTGATTTTTAGTTTTCACAACGAAAATTATGAGAATTTAATCAATTTTTTTAATTTTTAATTTTTAATTTATTTTCATTTATACATTTTTGTGTCAATGCGGTTAGTGATCGATGTGTTTTGTGTGAGTGTGGTTTTTTTTTTTAGGATGGTATTGGAAAGTGAGAAATTGTAAAAAAAAAACTAAAAAAATTATTTATTTATTTTTTTTTTTTTTTTAGTCAATTCCTTTGGGTGGTTTTTTTTTTTTTTTTTTTTTTTAATTCTTTTTATAACCTTTTTTTTGTTTTTAATTTATTTGATAATTAAATTTTAAAATATGAAATTAATTTAATTTTAAAAAGTTGATTAATTTATATATTTATATAAAATTTATAATTTTTTGAATTATGGTATTTTTTTTTTTATTATTTTACATTTGTTTATAATTTTTATTAAAACTTATTATTTTTTTAATTGTTTTATACTTGTAAAATGAGTCCATTTTCTTTTAAAGATAAAGAATGTCATTTATTTTTATGTATAATTGATAATGGATGTTTATATTTTAAAATGGTTTTCTCCATTGTGTACTTACTTGTCCAAAATTGCAAAATAATAGAGCAATACCCAAAAATTTATCTGTAATTTATTGGTAA
>NC_007090.3:3941729-3944335 GCF_000004695.1 Dictyostelium discoideum AX4
TCTTAAAATTATAATAAAAAAATTATATTGATCTATAAAAAAAAAAAAAACAAATTGAATAATTATTTTTATATAATACTAAAATGGGTATCATAACGAATAGATCAACAAATACTTATTTGTATATTTTGTAATGAAAGCTATAGTTTTTTTTTTTTTTTTTTGTTAGTTGCTCCTTGAGATAATTGTTTTAGGATTTAAATAGTGGTTTGATTTTTTTTGTGTAATCAAGATGGGAATAGTGGTTTGAATATAGAAAAAAATTTTCAAAATGTAATAATCGCGAATAATTAAGCGACATAAATTAATATATAAAGTTTTTATCCCTGGTAAATTACAAATATGGAAATAAATCTGTAACTGAAAAGATGTTAACAAATACAAGATTCTTAATTTATTCTCAGAAATTTTACCAACGGTTTCTTTAGTAAAATTAATTTTACTGTAAATAGTAAAATAAAATAAAAATTATTTCATTGTTGTTTTATTCCAAATTGTGCACAAACAAAACTTATAAGTAAAAATTTATTACATATAAGTTTATATATGAGATATAATATTATTTATTATTTATTATTAATTATTTCTGTGTGTTTAAGGGTATTATATAAGTATATACAAAAGTATTTCATAGGAATTGGAATACGACGTTAATTACAAAAAAATATCACAAATCCTTGTTGGTCTAGTGGTGAGGATTTTCGCCTGTCACGCGAAAGGCCCGGGTTCAATTCCCGGACAGGGAGCTTTTTTAAAAAAACATAAAATCCGAACTTCGTAAAAAGAAATTCAACCAGATGTGATTAGATATTCATGCATACTATTATTTAATAAAGAAGATGATATCTCAATCATTAAAACAAACATTGATGCTATAAAAGGTAGTAAGCATCCAATAAGAGCCTTCATCTCTGAATATAACAATAAAGAAATAAGAGATGTTAGAAAAAAAAAAAACACAAGTAATAAAAACCAACAACTACAAATACAACTAAATCAATACCATCAACTCCACCAACAACTAATGCATCAACAACCACACCAATAACAACCACACCAATAACAACCACACAAACAACAACCACACCAACAACAACCACACATCAATTACCAACAAGCAATACAACAATCTACAACCTAAACAAAACTACTACTACTACTACTACTACTACAAAACCTATCAATAAAATTACTACAAGCAATGGTACCAAGTTTCCAATTGCCAGTAGTATTAGAAAATAATGGAACAATTAAAATTATTACTATGGAACTGCAGAGGTAATCAATCAACCAACGCTAAGAATAAAACAGAAGAAACGATAAAAAGAATTGGCACTCAATTAGCACTCCTAACTGAAACTAATTTCAATGGATTCAACCACCACAAAACAATGTTCAACTTTGAAAGAATAGATCATGGTTCAGGTAAAGGAACTGGCATAGCAATAAAAAATAGAGATACAAGAAAAGGCCACATATCAATAAACTTCAAAGACGATGATGGTAGAATACTATCAATTAAATACAATTCCTTTAATTCTATCAACATATTATTGATCTATGCTCCAGCGACTATATCTGAAAGAAACACCTTCATAATCAACTCAAAATCACTGTTTAAAAAATATAATTCAATCAACCATCAAATAATAGCAGGCGACTTCAATAACAACCACGATTGCAACAGCTTCTTCGGTACTGAATTACGTAAAATAATAGACCAAGACATGCTACTAGATACTGGTATTGAAGAAAACACTCCAACATTTCCAAGATCAATGAAGAGACTAGATAGAATCTACTGTCATCCAACACTACTAAACCAAAATTCAAAACTGGTAGTCCACAACACAGTATTTAACAAATCAGATCACTTTCCCATCACAATCACAATACAAACCAACAGTGAAACAACAACAACAACAACAACCAAACTAGAAAGACTCCCTTGGACATTATGTAAAGAAATTCTCAACAACAAACATATACATGATGGGTTATCAGAATTAATCAGTAAGAACAAAGATAAGATCAAATCAGTGGAGGAATGGACGAAATTTAAAAATAATGTCATCAGAGATTATTTAAAAAAAGAACAAAACAAAATAAAGAAAGAAAAGAACAAAAGAAAATACGTAATCCACAAATTACTTGGAAATAGTGATATCATTCCAAAGATGAGAAAAGAACTCAATGAAGAAATAAGTAGAATATTAGAAGAAGAAAGAAAGGTAAAAGCATGGGATATCAAATTAAAACTCCACCTGCATCAAGAAACACCAAGCAAATACCTCACAAGTATCCTTAAATCCAGAGCCAAAGATAAATCAATATTCCAAATAAAAGATAAAGATAATAAGACCATATCAGATAAAGAGAACATAGCAAAAAGATTTGTTGAATTCTATCAAGATCAATATGAAGAGAAAGAAGATAACGAAGAAACCCACAAGAAGTTATTAGAAAAATGGGAAGTAGACGTTGATTTAATCAAGAAACTCGAGATAGACAGACCGATAAGAATACATGAAGTGACCAAAGCAATCAAAACTTCAAGTATCCACAAATCTCCAGGTTTAGACGGTATCAATGCACTATTCTACAAG